>NW_016175582.1:6544-9665 GCF_001687245.7 Rhagoletis zephyria
ACTCTCGAGTTTCATCGGGCTAAAACGATTAGTTAAAAATATTTAAAATCATTAGTTAGTACGAATTTGTAAAATGTAATCACATACTACTGCTGTAAGCTGAATTGTAACACCGTTTTCAGTAAATTCTCGATTGATTTTTCCGTAGTTTCCTTTTATGCTATGCTGAGTACTAAGATGATGTTTTAGTTCAGAATGCATTTTGAATCCACCGTCGCAGAACAAAACATGAATGTTGTTGCCATGTTCATGAGACAATCTACATTTGAAGGTGCCATCAACACTACCGGGTTTAAAAAAGCAAAAAACCCAAGCATCATCATTTGAAATGTCAGGAAACTCAGGAAGCAATGGAGAAATCAATGAATCGTCATCAGCAGGAGGCGAAGAAGATGAAGCTGATGCAATGGCTGAAGAGCATCGAACAACTGCAACGAGGTGAGCCAACGCTCTGGGAGAGCTATCGAATGCCCAAGAAAGAAAATCAAATCGTCTGCTCACTTCTTTATCCTACAAACAAAATAGTTAATATTATTACAAATTAATAACTAAATAAACTTACCACTTCATATTGTTTTTTAATTTGATCAGAAGTCAAATTTTCCCTGATTTCTTTAAGATTGACTTTGTGAACATTTGTCACATGTTTGGCAATATTATTCATCAGTTGAGCTTTGGAAAACAAACAAGGTTTCACTAAAAAGTTCATTTTTGTTTGTTTGTGCTCGTTAGACTTGCACCTAAAGCCAAAGTTATCTGCAACTTCATAATAGCTCAAAACTACCTTGTTCTGAACTGTTAGAATTTGTTCTGGAACTTTATTATCTTCAATAGACTCTACAGATGCGTCAAAATGTCGATAAAAAAACGATTTTGGATCCTAAAAATATAAAGTTAATAAAAAATAATTAAAAATTATTTAATTAAACATAAACAAGTACTCACATTTGAAGCCATCTCGTTTAACTCAAAGCAATAAAAATCTCTTGTTTTGAATGTCGTAATACTTAGATCCTTAGAAACCTTTTCTAAAATCTTATCTTCTTTATCCTTGTACTTTTCGTTTTTCAGCAGTGTGCAAACAGCTTCATAAACTGCTTTTTGCGTTTCATTTTTGTTTTCTTGAACTGAAGTGTCAGTAGAAGTTTCCGCTCTTTTCTTTTGCTCGCAGATGTTTTTCACAGCATTAACATGAATTTTCATCTCTTTAGCAACAGAATCAGGAGAATATTTTATCTTATTGCCTTTAGTCTTTTTTGAAGTTTTAAGATATTTTTCCCAAATCTTTTGCTTAAATTCTTCAAACTTTCCTAGTTTTTCAATCTCGTGTTTCTTCGGCTTGATGATGCGACCGTTGTTGTCCACAAATTCACGGTATTGAGAAACTTCATCGTCAGTAGAATCACTACTGCCAGACTGTTTCTAATAAACAAAAAAATTAACAGTTTTAAAATTATAAAATAGTTAAAAACTAAAGCGGAGAAAAACAGCACTACTTTTTGTTTTTTGGTTTGCAATATCTCAGCCAATTATTTTCACTAAAAATAATTTTTGACTACTTTATTAACAGCTTAAACTCAGTTTATGCAGTGTACTTTTAAACCAATATATTTTTTAAGTTCAATTTTTTTAATGATTGTTTTTAATATTGGTTCAATTTAATAAGAGTTGCACTATAAACTATCACAACAACTGTTGATTTTGATTTATTTGTTTTGTAAATTTGCCACTAGACTACTAATAATCTGCACTTTTGTTTAAAATTTTTAATTTTTAGCACAATTACAATTAATTTATTTAAGCGACGGCTTGATGGTTTTGCTCAAATGGCTTCATACATCATTTTTGAGTACACTACCAAATTCATTGCTCCTTAATTAACTTATTCATTGTGTGATTCTTTCTAAACTATTTGGTTAATTAAAAACAAAAAAAGTTTTTAAACGGTTTTCTCTGCATTAGCCAATTCTGTCGATACAGTTTTTAGCTGTTGAGAAAGAGCGTGTACTTGTTGCACCCGCAGCGGTCGCTTAAGTTGTTTTTGTTTGCTGCTGCAGTTAACGAATGAGAGCCTTTGCATTGGGCTTGAAAAACGTCAAGAGGGCACTGCTGCTGCGAGAGAGCGTGTACATTAAAGTCACTTAGCCACTTCCTGCGTCCGTTAACGAGAATTCTGTGCAGCAAGAAAGGCCTGAGGCGGCAAACATTTTTAGTAACTTAGCCAAAATTATAATGAGCCGTTGTTTAACTGATTTAGTTTATTCAAGATTAAAAATAATATTGCACAACTCAAAACAGTGATGCCTAACGTTACTTGAACAAGCTAGAATGAATAATTGTTCTAAAGCTAACATTTTGTTTACTGTTTTAAATTGTAAACAACTATTTGACTGAAATATCTTCCAATCAGATTTTTAAATGCTTCTAAACTTTTTACTTTGCAATTTGAAATGAAGAAAATATGAAACTTTATTTGAAAGAGAATTTTGTATTTGACTTGCAAATTAAAAAGTTCAAAAAAATTTAAAAATCTTATTGAGAGATATTTTAATCAAATAGTTGCTTACAATTTAAATCAGTAAACATAATTTTAGCTGAAGAATTAACTGAGATAGTTCAAACCGAAAATTGCAATCAATTTAAGTAAAATTAGAATAAAGCAACCAATAAAAACATTTTTTCGTTATGCTTATTTTAAAATGGACATACCTTTGATTTAAAAAAGTTCATGATGACGTTTCTGCAGGAAACGTTTCCGTTACAAAAACAAAAAAACTGCTGAAAACAGATGAGATGGCAGACAAACTGTGAAGACCTAGTCGTGAGAAGTGCCCACGCTGGAATGATGGCTCTAACATGTCTTGCACGCTATTTGCACCCCAATAAACTGGTTTAGGTAAAATCCCTAGCGACAAACTACTTATCTTGCTTAGGCATTTTTTTCTTAGTGTTTTTCAGAAAAAATAGAAGAAAAACTTAACTTTTTATTTTTAAATGTTTAAAAATTAAATTCACAAGTTTGTTGTGCCCCGAGCCTTCAGACGATGCCGATCAACCAAATGACATTAGTCAATGCTTAACAATTTGAAAAAAAACTAGAAAGAGCGTGTCGCGAAACGCC
>NW_016175582.1:9693-9912 GCF_001687245.7 Rhagoletis zephyria
GGGCCTCAGCCCTTACAAATGCTCTCTTTGCCCTGTTCCGTCATTGGTTGACTTTCGGACAATCGCTTACTTGTCATCATCACTAAAAAGCGCATCGAGCTGCCTCATGTGTCCAATGTACATAGCACATTTTCCTCAGCTCTCTGCAGTAGCAATCTAGGCATAACATCCGACACACTCTCCTGCACAAGCCAGCAGTCAGCACTGATGTACCAGCTG
>NW_016175583.1:0-9911 GCF_001687245.7 Rhagoletis zephyria
ATTACTTAATAGATTGCATTTACAAGGAAGCCCACGAGCAATCAAATAGCTTGCAATAAGCAGCAAGGCATAGAGCAATAAAAGGCGCGCTGCGCTGTTGGCTGTTGGCTGCTGTCGATGTGGATTTTTCTAATGCAACCAAAATTGCGAAACTCAGATAGCCATTAACAGGTTTATCAGCGAATGCCCAAAATTGGCGACCACCTTGCAGCAGCTGAAACTAAGTACATACATATATAATAACAAATAGTGAAAAAAACACGGAAAAAACAACAAGTGGCAGTGCAAAGTGGGCGCTCAAACGCCTGCCTTACTGCCGGGCTGTCGTCCCCCCGCCCCCCCGATTGAAGGCTTACATCCAAAGTTAACACAACAACCCACTTTCCGCGTTTATTTTTAAGCCATTTTAGCTAAGCAGATCGGCTCGGCTTGATGACTGGTGGCTGGGTAGATAGGAAGGTGGGCAGAAGGCAGGAGTTGACTAGCGATGGAATGGCGCGCGCTGGTACAGCAACTGATGAGAGTGCTGCTGGCCGATGGGGCTACGAGATAAATATTGAGTGGCAAAGCGAGTAAGGAAGTGAATGAATGATTNAAAAAAAAAAAAACACAAAACACAACTAGTAAGGCAGTTAATGGTGTCACTTGGCTTTTAGTCGGCGTTACAGAGGAAAACAAAAATAGTTTTGCAAACAGATGTTAACAAGCATGCAGCTGTGTATACATACATATACAAGTGTATATCTGTATGCAACTGGTGTCGTTTGATTGCAGGTTTCGTATGCCTCATACTGATCCCTACAAGACATTGCTGAGCACTTTAGGCAAAAATTCTAACACATTTACAGTTTTGTTTTTGTAGTACGGCATAAATGAGTAGTTTGACTATTAGCACTGAGGACTTTCTGATGACAACATTGAGGGGAAAGTACTCAATTTTTTCCCATGGCCTGAACGAAAATGAGGACTTTGATAAGCACTTTTGTGATTAGGGATAATGATAATATGAGTACTCATATGATACTCAGCTGTCTTGTAGGGATGTCATTCGCTAGAGCCATACACATGTAACTACTAGTATACACACAAACATACATATGTATGTATGTTTTTGTTTGAATATCTGAACATTGTCTTTGAAGTTAGTTAAAATTCCTCAGTGGTGGACAAGCGACAGTTTGGCAAACAGCGTTTTGCAATAATGTGATAATGGTTACAAAGAAAAATGCACAGAAAATTACTTGAATGTCTGTGGAGACCGACTGACACCGGCTTGGTAAGTTGATTGCATTGAAAATAATTACAGATTTACGCTGGCGGTTTCAACTGCATTTGTTGTAAATATTTTGTATAAACACACTCCTTACATACATAGTTTAAGCAACTATTCAAAAATTATGTGTAGGTATATAACTTAAGATTTCTTACAAAATTTATTTTCTAAAATAAACCTTTTCCGAAAAAATATAAGAAAAAATGTGAAGTTCAAGGAATTGGATTTTATACAAAAATCAAATGGAAAAACTTCTAATAAAAAACTGAGTGCGTAAATTCCCTACGCTCGAGCGCTCGGAAGAAGTGAAGCTTCAACAAAAAATTCCAGAAAGGAATTTATCTTTATTTTTATATCTATCTTCAGCTGCATCTTCACTTTTATCTATATATATGTATCCTTATTTTTTATCCTTATTTTTATCTTTGTCTTTGCCTTTGTATTAATTTATCTAAAATTTATCTATAGGTTTACCCTTTCTTTGTCTTTGTATTATTTTGAAATTTATCTATATTTGTATCTTTATCTTTATGTTTATCTCTATCTCTATCTTCATCTTCGCCGCCATCATCTGCATCTTCAGCTTTTTAATCTCACTCTTAATGTTTGTCTGTATTTATATGTTTGTTTTTTTTTTTGTCGAGCGATGGCCGCTGTGGCTAGAGGTACAAACGTATTCCCATTTCGCAGGATCTGGGTTTCATCCCAGGCCGGGGAAACAACTAAATTGAAAAAAACAGTCCTCTCGGCAGGCAATTGTTGAAGGATATTCCTGACCGCATTGATTTGCCTTATTTTACATTTAGTTCAGTTTTCCAGAAAACGGCAACTAGAAATTTTTCAAACCTTGCTTTACCAAAATCAATCGGTGCTTTCTTCTATTACTATTAGCTGAGTATAATACTCCTTCTCGCACAGACTTCTCACACAGACTTCTCACACTTGAAAGCGTCCCCTTAAGCAAGTCATGCTCAAATATAAGCACGTAGCAACGCAAAGCACTTCAAATTTGAATTGCATTGACCGACAACCCAAGGACCAACAATAATAACAACCAAAACTTTATACGCCACATACCACACCATCAAAGTAATTTTCTGCTGCTACGAGCATTGTTGGGGCGATTATTTAGCATGTGATTCATTATTATGACCAAATAATTTACTAACAACTAACTACCAGCTGGCAGCGGCTAACATCAACACTGGCCACCGTTCAAATGGTCGCCATTCAAATTATTAACATTTCCAACGCGCCACTGCAATTCCAACAACTACTTACTTAAGTACGTGTCGTACAATATAAAGTTGTTGCCGCCTTGTTGTTTTTGTTGTGGTTGTTGATGTTGCCTTTTTTCATTGGTAGGTATTTGTTTTTTTTATTTTCTTTTCATTAGTAATATCGTCGGCTATGCGGCATAAAATGTGAGCAGCATTTTTCCAGCTACTTAATTCACAATCAACATAATGCGCATTTGCTTACCTATCTGGGCAACCTGGACGGGCTGCTGGCTGGCTGGCTGTCAGGCAGCGTTTGAAAGACCGTTTGCTGTGTGTGCTGGGGCCCATTGGCAATTGCCTTCCCGACTGAGACTGCCTGTCTCGTTTGCTGCCCCAAAGCAAACAGAGGAGACGCTTTCCAATGCAAACCACCGACCACCGACCACCTTTCTAACTGACCGATTCAGCCGCGTGCTGCCCCGCCATCCATTCGGCGCTAAAACTCGCTAAGTGTGCGCTTTGTCTAAAACGAATTTATGGCCGTTTTTGTTGTTTGTGTACTTGTTGCAAATTTTTACGAGTTTCTATTTGTAATTGCATTTTAATTTCCTGTTAAGTGTTTTATGCCCATTCGCCGATAATTCGCAGACTCCACTCAAAAAATGTCCGTCCTAATGACCAGCTGTTGTAACTTTGGCAATTTGTTGTAGTCATCAACAAACAACAGGTCAAATGTGTTTACATAGGTACATATATGTTCATACATACATACATAAGTGAGAAGGGGTGACGTCTAATGCGAAAGATATTAGTTGCTGAGCTAAGATTTAAACCATCATTTCCGCGAATAACATTTTGACTAGGAAAAAAATGGGAATGCATCCGCAACTAAATTATGTATCTTGTTAAAACGGCATCTGCTTAATAGACGTTTTTGAAAAAAAGCAATATTGGCAAGTGTACCAAAGGGGTTTACAACCGAAATATTCTATTAGCGTAGAGATAATTAGGGATGAAAGAGAGAACCGTTTTGAAATAAAACAGATTTTACTCTCTCATGTAAAATCTTGGCAACCTCACATACGAGGTTTCGTACTTTAAACGAGGAAATGCAACTGATATCTTAGGAGGCTTCTAATGATCTTCAATAGATTTTGGCCTACAATAAATTTTCTCAGACGATTACTATAAGTTGAGTTCATTTCTGTTTGCAGTGATTGGATCTAAGAAAAGTTTTCGTGTAAGAAGCTTTAGGTGTAAAAAGAAACGGAATCTATCAACGATTGCCATACCCAGAGCATCAAAGGACCCTCGGTTGGACTGACGAAAAATCAAGAATCAACGGCCGATCAATTTCACTTTGACCGAAATATAGTACTCCGCACAAGTTTGGCCATAGAAAGATTTACATAGCAAAAGAAGAAGCCAAATTGATTACGGAGGGCATGATACTGGTGTCTCAAACATACATACGTACATATGATTAGGGAAACCCAAAGAACTACAGCTACATCGAGGAAAGTTTCGCGTCCACAAAGAAATAAGACATCGCCTAGAGGATCACGCTGGAATCGGAAGCAACGTAAGCTATATGTGATCGATTTTCGGAAGTAAAGAAGGAAGCAAGTGTACTTTCCGTATCAAAAAGACCTGAACGATGAGAGAAATGCCCAAAAATCAGGGCTGATTTCGTAACAGCAAACTCGAAGCCATTGCAGCCAATGCAAAAAACGTGCTTAAATGACTCAGAAAATACTTCTCCACCCGCTGATTGAAACTAGTAAAAAGTTTAATACCAAGGCCGCAGGCGGGGGCGGGGCCGACGGAGTCGATGTCCCACCGCGCAATTTTGATTGGGAACGTATCGTAATAACGCGGCTGAAAGAAATTGAAGTTGATGAAGCTGTCGACCTGTCTGTTCAGGTCTACAAGTAAAACGTGAATCAGGCCACATGTGTCAACAAACGCGGGATTAGCTTCTTAAAATTTCCATAAAATGTACCAAGCCGTATTCCATTGAAACCAAGGGCTCGTCTTGGAAAAAACTGCGAGAGGAGACTCTCACACGTTTAAATTTACTATCCGGCGAAACTAAGATGGAAATGTAAAATTACGGTGATCCAGAAGCCAGGTTTCAGGCGTTCGACTTCTTTCATCCGATTCTCAGGGACCCTCTTTTTATAACAGACGTCTGCTGGGGATATCGCCATCAACGATACCGAGAATTGCAACGTTTGTATAGAACAAAATTGGATATGGAGGCAAAGCGAATGGGTCGGGTGACAGGACCTACATAGTATCTCCTGACACCACTGCTTGCAGTTGGCATAAAACGTAAACGCCTGCCGAGCTTTATTGAATTCAAACGAAATGGTATAGGCGAATGGATTGGATCGATTGGAGACTTTTATAGTAAGATTCTCCAAGATACTTTTGCCCACTATTTTCATGTGCAGCTACCAAACATTGCCAGACGGTATGCGCAAACAACACTAGTTTGCGCAAGTCAAGAACTGAGTTCTCTCAGCCGATGGTACTCACGGAACCAAATGTTAAGCGCTGATGCCATTGTTTTTGTTGCTGTGTGCTCCACTGCAGCTTGGGGCTGCTTCTCCTGCATAATACATACTTATTCATCTTAGCCATTACTCACTCTCCGCTTGCGCTCACATTGTTTGAAATCGGGCGAATGGCTTACCGCTAGGAGACGTACATACATGCATACATATTTACATAAAGTACATATACACAAATCCATACAGAAATATAAGCAATACATGCCAATAAATGAGTGAGTGTGCCATTGTAGGAGCTGCTCCAATCAGGGTTGCCGTTTTGGGCTTTTCCTACCAAAATTGGTAGGTTGTTTTCTCGTTGGTCGGTTGGTAGGATGCTTAAAATTTTGGTAAGTTTATTTGTTCATAAAACAGAAAACATGTCTGGTTTGTAGTAGTGTGTCACTTTGTCAGCACTTTGAGTAGGCTTGCCAAATTGGGACAATATTAGTTTTACCCTTATTCTGTTTCTTGGATGGGTCCAACATTTTGCCAAATACTTTAAAAAACTCGCTGCTTACTGGCCTAGGCAGAATTTCACCAATTACCTTCGGCGATTCTCTGAACTCCGTATACGCTATAAACAGTTGTATCCACTGGGTATCTAAAGGGATATCAAATGGCTGAATTGATGGACGTAAAGGCCGGTTTATAAATCAGAAATTTTTCTTCGAATCGATAATAGTTTCAACAATGACAAGGTTGTTAAAATAATTTAAATGGCACTAGAAGAAAAAACTCAAATGCATACTACATAACAAATGTACGTGTTTACAGAATATGTTATTTTTTATTATACACGAAAATTAAAAAGAAAACTCATTATTAGTCATACATATTTCCAGTAAATCGGAGAATTTCAAAGTCTTTAACCACAACTCGAAGAAATGAATGGCAAACCCGCAGCGCGCAGATTTTTTCCCCAGCCCGGCGGCTCCTAGGCCCGAACATTTGGCAAGCCTAACCGCGCGGTTTATTTTTACTTTACTTATTTATGTTTATATACATATATATACTTCGTAATAATTAAGTGTATGAAAATGAGTGATGTATAAAAATTCTACGTCGGTATTTAATTTTCTGCTCTGATTTTTCAGGTCATTTACTCCGAAGGCTTTATTAAAGATATATATACTATGGATATTTTGCTAATTTTTTTCGGGTTTTCGCAATTTACTAGAAATTTTGAGGGTGTAGAAGTCAAACGGGCCTCAGATTCGGGTTCAGAGGGTTGAATTACTTATCGGTAGGTGGGTCTGCTTAAAAGCACACACCACTTTTTTCCGTGCTATGTATAATATGTACTTAAATATGTATATTTGTATATACTGGCTATTATTCTGATCTTTTTGTTTACCTGGAAATCTTATTTTAAGTATAAAAACCAGAAACAAAAATTTATTTACTGCCATTTTCTTGGCCGTTTTGGTAGGTTTTTGAACCAGCTCTTGGTAGGAAAGAAAGGTTTTCAGTGGTAACCCTGGCTCCGATGTGAATTCCATATTCTCTTATTTATTTTTAGTTTTTTTTTCAATTTCTGTCACTTCAATTTTTTCTGCTTTCTTTGCCCAGACGCTCTTCACATGAGAGATTGCTTGCCTTCGCATTCAGATTGTGTCTCATGTGTGCATATGTATGTATGTATGCACGAGTACCTACATATGCTTGCACATCCATTGAAACACATAAACCTGCTCAGGTCATTCTTTACCCGACTTGTCGTCGTTCGTCTCGTACTTGCTCAGCAGTTGGCTTGCGTGTTGTCTATGTGTTGTTATTGTTGCTTATCACGCTGGTTCCTACTGTTTGTTCGCTGGCTGGTGCTGGTGTGTGCCTACGCATTGGTGCCATCGGTTCGCTTGCTCTTCAACCAACCAAGTACAGCCAAACCGGCTGCCGCTTGTTGTAGTCGTTTGGGCGCCTATTCGAATGTTTCGTGTAGAGGGACCTGCCTCAATGTTTCGAGATTATCTAGGGGTACTACTTACTGCTTACCTTCGTGGCACCTATCTACATACACTGCAGCTGTCTATATTTTGTTGTTGTGCGCTTACAATGGCTGAAGAGGAGTAGATATACATACGTTTTTCAGAATGGGTATAGGGTTTTATTGCGAGGCACTGTTAAGCCGTGTACATACAAGGCGTGTTCACATGCGGTTGACCTTTGTTGGTTTTCGCAACGACTCGGCAAAAATGTTTGCACACAAGCTCCACACAAGCATCGGCATCGTTCCCCTATTGAGTACCAAAACAGGTTCCTATGCATATTCCGGTCAGAAACACATGTCATGTATGTAGATTTGTGTGTACATATGTATGTATGTAACAAGTTCTTGCGTGCTCTTGTAGTGCGCACCTCTATGTTGGCGCTCAACAGCTTGTCTCCGCCGGTGAAATGTACCTATAGTTAGGAAATGCTGGTGTCAGTATCCATTTTGAATCTTATTCCCACAATTTTTTCAATACATATGTACGTCTTTGTATGTGTTGCTTTCTCCACTTTAGGAGCAGCACTCTCTCTGCCAAGTAGTTAGCTGCGGTTGCCTCTTTTGTTATCATCTCGTTATATATGTAGATGCGCGTAATCAAAAATAAACCAAAGGTCTCCTAAACTGATTGCTCTCTTTGATGCCACTGACTTTCTCCGCGTAGTTACTTTGTACATACAAATGTTGGTACATATTTACACATACATACATACATACATACAAACCTGCATAGAATAATTTTGCTTGCTCCCCATTCTTTTAGCTACACACTCAATTTTGTTGGACCGAATAATCCAGCGTATACATTATCAAAATATTAGTGTAGCATTTTATGTACAGTGGTATACGTTAGGTTAAAATCTCTTTAAATTTTTTGAAACTTCTTTTATTAGTTTGACGTTTTCAGCGCTTTTGCCTTATTGCGCGACCATACGATTATTGGTATCCCTTGAACTGGAAAAAGCCTCGAAAACATCATTAATTACAAGACCTTCTCTTAACGCAAATTTAAAAAGTCTGTGACTTTTTGACTAAAAGGTACATATATTTTTCGGCAAACAATCTTAACACATAGTCTCTCTTTAGCTTGATAAATTTGGTGCAGCGTTTTCCAATTTTTTAACTCATTCCAAATAATAGCCAAGGACCTCAAAATAAGCGTTTGTTTCAGTGATGACGGCTTTGTTCGGCCCAAATCTATTACCGGCCAATCATTTCTTTGGGTCCGGAAACAGGAAGCCGGGGCTGGGGGCTAAATCTGGTGGGAACTATGCTAAAACGAAGACAATTGAGAGGAGGGGGATGCTTAAAACCCTGCTTTCCTAGTGTGCTTACATTCACGTCTCAGTCGCTCCTGAGTAATGCTCTGTTTAATAAACCAGTTAATCAGCCCCTCAAAGGCCGCGCAGAATAGCAGGTCAAGCTTGACCGAACGCCTATTAAAAACGTTAACACTAAGCATTTCTTTTTATGACAATATGGTCGTTATGGCCGTTGTGGTACCCTGCGCGCATTTTGAAGAATTTAATAATTTTTTACACAACAATTTTCTACTTCTGTTCCCCTGTACGTCTGAGTAGCGTTTGGCCCACAGCTCTTTTATGCTACACTCCCAAAAGTGCTCCAACGCTCTTCCACATCAATACTCGCGATGTTTTCATATACTATGTACATACTCGTGCAACTACTTTCTGTTTAGGTAAGAGCGCATTCAGCCAAAAAGAAGCAAGAAAGGTGCATACATACATAAACACATACAGGGGTGTGTGCGTTTCACGATCTCCGACCTTCAATTGTCGTCGCCGCTTTACTTGTGGAAGTTAAAGTGTTTGAAATTTTCTTTTTTGTGGTGGCAACGGTGGCTATGCTGGTGTCGCGCTATGCTTGCCGGGGTTTCTGAGCGCTTGCTATTATAACCGCACCGATGACAATGACGCCATGACAGCACATTCGTGTCATTGCAGTGCGGCGCGTCTTGTTGCGTGCCTTTGGTTGCGTGGAGCCGCGTTGATTGCCGCTGCGGCAAAACGTCAACGTCAGCGAGCGCCTGCAAGGGTAAAGCAACAAACCGGAGTTACAGCGCCAGACAATAAACTTAGTAGAAATGAATGGATAATAAAATTATAAATAATGAAATGAAATTAATTGCGAAAAGCCACGCATGCTATGGCCACGCGACAACTCACTTTTGGCGCCGACATGCTGAAAAGTCACTCAATCAGGCGTTAAAATCGCTGTTACTGAACACCACGGGTGCGAATTGGGCGCAGAAAAAATGATTACACTCTAAACGCGTTGAGGCGTTCATGTTGGAGTGTCAGTGTCAGTGAACGCGTTGTGGCGCGTCACTTAAACTGTCGTCGCTGCGGTGCGCGTCACCCCGAATTGCTGCAGCGCTACTGCAATCGTTGTCTATTAAACCAGCAAACCACCAATTAGCCAACCAGCCAGTCAAGCAAGCGACGAAGATGCCACCGCTTTGTCTGTAACTGAAAGAAGTACCCAACGAATTGCCAACGATTGCACCGACGATTGACAGCTGTCCCGGCTACGTCAGTCAAAATGACGCATCGTATTTTGGTAACAGGGAAACAGCCGATTCCAGCAACTGAACCGCAGTGTAGCGACATTGTAACCCAGCGCCAGCTGCAAAGCGCCATCCGACGCGGCAGCCAACAATGGCGGCGCGCGCCATGCAAAGTTGCGTTGGTGCGTTTGTTGTTCAGTGCTCAGCAGTGCGGCGCCGCCAAAAATATAATGAAAAACAAAATGCAAATGTATGTGCATTAAGTGTAAAATGGCATTGTCGCGCGCAACGAGTAGGCGATTTTCTAAATTTTTATTGTCGCATTGTTGAAAAATTCAAAAAAAAA
>NW_016175587.1:0-9904 GCF_001687245.7 Rhagoletis zephyria
AAAAAAAAAATGAGGTTGCAGGAAAAGAGCATAGTCATTCTGGCATATGTACATAAATATATATGCACATGCCCCACACGAAAGCAAAAAGGATGCCAAGGAAATTCCGAAAATTCTCAGATCAAACGCAAACTTTTTTTTGGAACTAAAAGGCGAACGACAAGGCAAAATATACCGTAACACTTTGAAGATAATAAAGAGCGAGAAAACTTTGATGCATTTTCAAAGTCGAGTGCGAGCAAAAGCTGACAAAAGTGCAAAAGAAACAGCAGAGGCAGCATTGAAATAGACTAGAGATTACGAAAAAAAAATATATATATATACATATATATAAAATAAAATGGAAGACACGTGCAAGAGCGTAGAATAAAATCAGCAGCAAAAAAGCTAGTTGCAGATAACAAAACCTTGCCGGGCAATTGAGCAAATCAACATCTAAACAAGTGTCTGCGTATCTAACTACGAATCTTTTATCATTAAAAGTATACTAGTTTAATCAAAGCGTTCACGTAAAACAAAGCAAATAAAGTGTAATACAGAGCAAAGTTTGTGAATAATTAAAAATTCAATTAAGTGCAAACAGAAGTAGAAACTGTTAAATAAAATTTTTGTATTTAGTAGCCAGAATAAAGTAGGAAACCCGTTTATTCCAATAGGAGTGGATAGAGTTTGAGATGGCATGGCATTAAACAGAAAATCTTTCGCCTTTCATTTGCTTTATTTTGTATTAAGATTGTCCAACTGGTTCGTGAAATATACGTGATTAAGTGGGACCACTTTTTTAAGCTGAATAACTCTAAGTTGTAAATGTGTCGAAAACTTCTCAAAAAAAAAAAAATAATAAAAAATTAACGTGATTCTCAGAATCAGCAAGCGATTTTTCTGTAGACCAGTGGATGAGCTCCATATAAAATGTGGCCAAGTGTAGATAGTAAATCTGAAATCTTGATTTTTCGAATATCAAATAAACCGGTTTTTATTTCATACAAATCTTCTTTTCCAACTTTCCAAGGCCTCTTCCAATTTAAGGGAAAACACCAAATGGAGAGATGAACCCTTTTGCTCCAGCTACGAAGAAGTTAACCCGGGGGTTTTCCATACTTTATGTTCCTGGGACCAAAAATTGAGCCATGAACATCCCGAGTAACCCTAGGTACAGCTAAGCACTGGGATATGGCGGCCAAAGCACTACTCAAATCCGAAAAAAGTCAGCAACAACGACATGGACATTATGCAGCTGGCTTGGCCATGTCGTTCGAATGGACACCGACGCTGCAGCTCTGAAAGTATTCAATTCGGAAGCCGCTAGTGGTAGCAGAGGCTTCACTGGCGTGCTTTATTGAACTCGGCCAAAATCGCGTAGGCGGCTATAGTGCCAATTAAGAAGAAGAAGAAGAAGGAAATTATACTAAACGTGAAATTTTCTTTTTAATTTTGATCTACATAAAAAAAAACTTTGAACTTGTTTGGCTTTGCTCTTTTTTAAATAAAAAACTATATTTATTGTTAATAGTTCTATTGTAATTTTTGGTCATGAGTTCATACAAACATAAGCATTCTCGCTATATAAAATAAAATCAGTTTAACCGAGTTTTCTTAATTTCAAAATAGGAAAACCGGGCTTTTATCAAATGGGAGTTTTTCGAATAACTCGAAACCGGTTTTTGAAAAAAGGTGAATAATTGAAGACCCTAGTACTTATACTCTCCAGAAAAACACTAAAATTGCATAGTATCACAGAAATGTTACTAACTCTTTAAGAACTATAACAAATTATGAGAACTTTATTTGGAACCTTATTTTCCCTGCCGTTATGAGAGTCGTCTATCTTATATCGCTTATTTCCCAAGTCTAATTTTGGAGGGCTTCACCACAAACCATTTCTTCCCGTTCCAACAAAAATCCGTTTAGTACTTTGCGTGGTTCTTTTCCTTGCTGCGGCGATTTTCAAGGAACTATTCATGCGTTCTGTTACAGCGAGACTAGCTTTGTGGCTAGCAGTTGAATTCATGGGAAAGTTGGCGTCTAACCTAAAAGACCAAATTCATTCTTCGGCCAAGAAAATTCATTCATAGGTACACATTTCAACATATGTGCATCTCTTCGCTTAAACTCTAAAAATACTTACAGGCTTTTAAATATTAGCGTGATATTACATATGTATCTAGATATGTATGTACTAAATATATGTATGAATCACAATATAACCAGTAAACAACCTTCGGTGAATTTGGCGACTGCCTTCCTCGGGGATGAATATGCTAGGGATGAAATTATTGGTACACACGCCTTCCAAGCACGCAGGGTTGCTTTTAAGAAACAAAAAATAATTAACTCCAAATAGTTTCAAAAAGTATGGTGTAAAACGAAATTTATTGAATAATTCCACATAAAATGGTATACATAAATGACGCATTTTCTAAACGATTTAAATTAAACGCATTTGCGAATTGATAGAAAAGTACTACGGATTGTAAATTTTTGTTAACTATGAGGTGAATGAAAATTTTCAACCCGGCCTGACGGTTTTGAAGAATTTTTTTGTTCTAATTTTATTACTAAGGCGTCTAATAAATGCATGGCTTTTAGTTCTAGAAGAATAAATGTCAGTAAAGACAAGTCTTTTTTGTATAATTTCTGATTTTAATTGCTCAACTTCTTTTGAACCAGAGCAACTGTCAAAAATTTCCAACAGTAAAAAGTTACGAATTGGCACAGCAGAAATGTAAAATTTTCTCGCCATAATAAAAAGTTTTTTCAACATGGAACTTTTCTACTAATTGACATGAAATTACTATCTCAACGCTCGGAGCGCTGCCACTGAGGGCCTTTGCCAACTGATTAAAAAGAGAAAATTTGGAAAGACCAAACAAAAATTTTGAGATTTCTCGTTGTGAATACGAATGCCATAGTTTTTACCTAGCTCGTGGGACTACGCAAAATTTTGACAGCTTGTAAATATGTATACACATAAAGTTGTTTGCGGTAATAAGGAGTCAAAATTAAAATGGAGAAAAGAACAAAAAGCGTAGGTTAGTTGTCAGTTATAAAATAAATCCAATTTATTTGCGAATATTTGTTTATTCTTTTTATTGAAAGGCAACTACTCGGAAAAGCTTGTGTTAATTATATTGATAACAGAACCTGGCAGCTCGCACGTTGTCTAAATTCTCAAGTAACATAAAGTCCACAAAAGAATAAGTACGCCATGTATAAATTTTAACAATACACAAAAATAGAGCTTTCGCACGAGCGTTTGTTTGGTTTTTCAACACCATTTATAATTTTCTTTTAATAAAATCACGATTTGACAAATACTTAAATTTATTTATCTAATAATAATACAGCACACAACCCTGAAATCTAAGAAAAAGTCTGAGGAAGGCCATTAAATAGCAGCACACAACCCCGTGCCTTCCTCAGGAGTGAATATAACTACAACAACAACGACTACTACAACAACAACCCAAAAAGGTTGGTTACTGTCTATACTGTGGTATGAATTTCCACCAATAACAAAATGCCAATAAACATAAAATTCACCACAAATGCGTAATAAAAGCTAAGCCATTCACTAAAAATATCCACCAAATATGGGCTAGACGCTTAGAAGCCGCAATGAGAGTGCGACAACAGCCATCAAAATATACTTAACTCCAACAGAACCACATAATATTATATAACAGCATTAAATTCAAGGAAATCAAGCGCCAGTAGGGGCAAGGACTGGTGGCCCAAATCAAAAGCCAGCAGGGCAGCCGTAACAATAGAAAAAACCTCAAAAGATTCTGTTTTATGTTTGTGTTTGTGTCCGTTTGCCAGGAGAGTTGGAGCATTAATTACATATGTATTTTATCATAAAGCGCTGTAGGATGCGAAATTGCAATTATATTAGCGGCTCTAAACGTCATTAAAAACCTTTCAATGGAATTATGTCACACATACACATATGTATGTATGTATGTACATATATGCAGCTGAATTGACACACATATTAATGAATTGATGGGTAAACGTTGGGGAGAGTCAACGTTTTCGTCGTTGGCTGATTCTACGGGCGATGCTGAATGTAGCACGACTCATGTATGTATGTATAATTCTAAAATGAATTTGTGTGTTTCTTTTTGTTTCAATTTTAGCTTTATCTCGTATTTTATCTATAGTAATAATTACTATAATTAAATATTTGTAATGAAATTTCGATGAAATGTAAAATGAATAAAACTTTATTTCGACCCACTCTAATGAGCCAATTTGCACTTGTTTGTGATAAAACTCAACTTATCTTAATACTCTGGGTAACTTGAAATATATGGAGCGTTCTTGATTGTATGTTGTTATGTTATAGAAACTCGTTATTAGGAAAAGTACACAGACTATCGGACATGCTTACAACTAATCAAGTTCTGCTAAGAATTGGTCCAGGTGCCCGAGCATCTTCTCGTCGCCAGCTTTGAACAGCTCGGCCTTATTATTTCTAAGCCACATTATACCGTACATATGTTCTAAATAGCCAAATATGTATGCATATAATTCAGAAATAAAATTGGAAAATTTTCACAAATAAAAATGTAACTCTATTACTTATACGTTGCAAAATGTTGTGCATTGATCGGGCATGTTTGAGTTTATAATGAACTGGTAGTATTTTGAGAAAAGAATCGAATACAGCCAGTTAGAAGTATGTGCTTGCAAAAGAAAATAAGTTATGAAGAGTCAAAGTGGCGTGACTCCTTTTTTTTTTAATTCTGACACTGGCGGCTTTTGTACGGTATACTGTAGCTGGTGCGTAGCTAAAACTGTTATCGGACATTTTTTATAGTATTTATAACTACATCGCATCTTCCAAAGTCGGTAAATTATTTAAATAACACTTCACTGCAGCTGCAGCTAGTATTTTTTGTAAAAAAACATAACAAAAAGATAAATTGCTAAAACTTTTCAAAATGTGGTGCGCTTATAATTATGACACGGGTTGTATATTCCAGAAAAGTCACTTCAAACTCGATAAATACGTCAAATGCATATTTATCCAAATAATTCATGCATATAACCCAAATAAGAGCCAAATGATCATAGAATGACAAGAATTTCAGTCAAATAGTATTATTATTCAGCCGTTTCCCTCGATTGCTCCACCTCAGACACATTTGAGTGTGCAATTTAACACTTTAGCTGCCAAGTAAGCACTTTCATGGTGACAAACTTCACACAAAGCAAACGTCAAATTGACGCCAGAGATATGTATATGGCTGTAGGTGCCACAGAAATACATACATATGTGCTCGTATTTATTTCCAGTCATGCATATATATATACATAAATATAAGGGGTATTCTCTGAGTCTTGCAAAGCTCTTGCACTATGCGCGAATTGCACGGTTTGCAAAGCTGTCCCATACGAAACCTTGCAATCCGTGCAATCTGCGCATTGTGCAAGGGCTTTGCAATACTCAGAGAATATTCCTATTCAAATATAAAGCATAAGCAAATGTGCATATGACACTCATACGAAATCTAACATCCAACATTGGCAGCTGTGAAATGAATGAGCAGCAGCTACTGCAGGCAGACCTATTCAAGTAATGGTATGTATGTATGTATTTAGCTACAGTTGCATTTTCAATACATTTCTATATTGACTAGATACTATGATGACACTTTGAAATTGAGCAATTGAACGCGACAGAAAATAAATATGCTGTTAAGTAATAGTGGCATATGCAGCTGATATGCAATTTGCTGATTGCATATTTTGACTTACTTTTGAAAAGGCAAAAGGCAACAACTATAGCATTCCAAGCAAAAGAAATCAAAGTTAAAGCATTCTATGGAAATTAAATCAAGAGATTTTGAAAGGATCACAGGCGAAAGAGTTCTTACTCGGCACGTGGGGGATTTATCTGCCTGTTGTACTAACGCGAATCCGCGAATTTGCTTCTGAAGAATTGTTTTTGCTAAGCTCTTTAAGTGAATGCGTGAAATGGTTTTCATTGTTTTAGTCAAAATGCGTTCCTTTAAGCTCAGATGGGCTGTATGCAAGAAGAAGAACGCTCTCCAATGTCGGGTTCAAAAAGTTCCAATCCATGATGGAAAAATTATTGGGAGCACAATATTTAGACAACACATACATGGGCGTAGCCAGAACGGAATTTATGTGGGGGTCTATACAAAAAAAAAATCAAAACCAATAACTACGTTGTGCAAAACCACATAAACAGAAGTTCACAAAAGTTGATATAAAACTATTCGTCGATTTAAATAGTTAACTGTGCAGTAAGAATGTATATTTTACGACGAGGAAGCATCGAAAGCCTAACCCCATCAGTGTAAGACTTTAACCCAAACTAAACTTACTACTGTCATGTACCGGTACCATCGTCAAGGATTACGTCGGGATGATGACACTGTGTAACTGATAAGGTTATAGATCTGTTCACTTCTTCTTCTTCTTATTTGGCCCTGTAACCGCCAAAGAGATTTTGGCCGAGTTCAACAAAGCACACCAGTCGTTTCTCTGCTGTGCCAACTGACGCTAATTGGAAACGCTAACTGAAGCCAAGTCCTTCTCCACTTGCCAAACTTGCCAAAAAAGACTAAGTTCTTCTTGACGTACGTCAACGATCAAGTAGATGTTGTGGGGCTTGTATGGCTGCCCATTAGGTTGGTACAAAAAAAGTGTAGGATTTTTCTAATAATATTTCGAACTGCCCATAAACTAACAGTATGTGCAAAAAAACACTTTTTCGCAGAATGGTTATAAAGTTCTTGAAATTCTAAATTTTTCGATCGGAAAACACTGTTTCTCTTCTGGAGACTTCCAATAATAATACCCAATTGTTGATTTATTAAAAAATTATTAAATAAATAAGCAAGCGGGACTGAACTAGAAGTCTTCTAAAAAACTGTTGAGACATTTCTAATTATAACTTCTTTTTTTTTAATACATGTATTTTTTTTCGTTTAGAAATTTAAATTTTAAAATTAAAATCAAAATTTAAATTTAAATTTTAAACTTTTTTCCCGTTACATTATAGAGATCGAGCGAAGAATAACTCTTACTAATAGATTCAAATTCAGCAAAATGATTCGATTAATGAAGCTTGGTTTCTATCGTAAAAGATATTTTTTGTTGGAAAAGAGTTAATTTTTCATGCAAAAAAAAAATGGAAATTATCAACTATGGATCACATTAGGCTAAAAAACGTTGAAAACGTTATCTAGTACACGCGCCGCATATATATGTATATGTATGTACATATGTATAACTAGAGCTCGGTTTCGACCGAACTCCGACTTCTTTACTTGTTTTTTTTTTTTTAATTTTGTGCTAAAAAAAAAATTCATAACTCCCAGAGCACAAATGATTTTAAATTTACAACACATTGTTTTCATAAACACATTAAACGAACTTTCGTAGGCGCACTTATTTATTCAATCACAGCCTCCGCAACATTTTCTTCACCTAAGGGTATTTCATCAAAGGGAGGAAATTTGTCAAATTGGTATAATAAAATCAGCGCCTTCGAGTGTCAAAGGCGAACATTAGCCCCCAAAACAAAAAAAAAATAGCAGACACCTGCAACATACATGTTCGTATGCATATTAGGGTGCTCCTTGAAAATCAAATGAAGGATTTTTTTCAGTCTCATCCCCTCAATCGGTAATACCACGGTCACAGATATCACTTTTGTATAAATTTTGGTGCTGATTGGAGACGAATAAGGCGTGTCTCACGGTGGACAAAGTACTGATTCCTCTATAGAGATTCAAAAAATTATAGGTAATCGATACTAACATAACGGAAGATACTAAATATAAATTTTGGTACCATTTGGAGTCGGTTAAGGCGTCTTCATAGGGTAATCTGAACTTTGACCTCTGTGGGACACGCCCTAACCGACTACAATCGGGACCAAAATTTATATGTGATATCACGGTTATGGTGGTATAGATTTTGGGTATCAGATGAAAAAATAATTAGTATTAATTTTTTGAGTCTCTGTAGAGGAATCTGAGCTATGCTTCCTGTGCGACACGCTTTGAGGTATAGGAAATCGTATATAAAAATTTGCCTCCTACATTTAAGGACTGCTCTAATGTACATATATACTAAATTAATTTCTGCTAACTATGTGCATACCCTGCGGGAAATGTATCTAACTAGAAATTGATTAGGAAGGAACTAAAGCTCTCTATTATCTGTATATTTTCTTTGAGGAAAGCTAACTATTTATTAATTTACTTTATTTTATAACATTACATATTTGTTTACATATTCTGCTGTAGGAGGTCCCACATTCGAACTCCGTCAGACATAACTTCAAAATGATAATATAAAATTTCCGTATTTCTTTTATTTGTCCTGAATTCGATAAAGTAGTTGTGAAATGCAAACAAAAAGTGTATTAAAATCAAAATTATATATTTTATAGAATCCCGCAAAAAAGCTATCTGCACGTTGGTTATTTTTTATCAATTGATAATTTTTTCTACTGGGTATGTATGTATATGCATGTATTCAGTGGCTCCGCTTGTATGGTGCAACGATTTTAAATAGTTTTCTCTGAAACTAAATTAGAATTCATAATTAAACTTTGTACACGCTAAGTTGAAAATGGGTGATCAAGATTACGTTTACCAACCATATAACGGTATTTTGGAAATTGTAATAACTGCAATATTTAAGAAACTACTGGAGCCAGGTTGATATGCAGAGTAAATTTTAAGCAATTAATTTATATGAAAATGAGCGGGGTAAAACCCACTTACATATATATATCGCACACCATCTTCAAAAGAGTCACAACTCAAAATTTGGCATTTTTGAGATTATGCGTTCAAAATTTTCAGCAAAATCTGGAGCAAATTTTGTTATAATTTAATAAAAAAAAAAACCTAAGGTTAAGTAGTCCTTGCCCATATGACTACCATTAGCTAAGAAATAGTTTTTCGCATTTTTTGACAAACGTATTATTTTGAGTTGTGACACTTTTGAAGACGGTGTGCGATATGTATCTCAGTAACCGCTCAATCGATTTCACCTTAACTTAATTAGTACACTTACTGCCGTTACCTCTCTAAAATCGGGCTTATATCTCATACACATAACGGTATTTTCAAAAGATTAAAATTCTGCGATATTTCACTATGTAATTATTTTAAATTTCTCTGGTTTGTATTTGGAGAATAATTGTATTTTTATGAAATAAATAGAATTTGCAAAGTATCGCCCACTCTCAGTATTCGCTTAGCCGGTTTCTCTCAAAGATGCGACCTCGGACAAGACCATTTTAGTTAGATATTACCTTTCGGCCCCACACCCAAAGGTGCTTCACAGACGGCTCAAAAACTGACGAAGGTATAGGGGCAGGAATATGCGGCCCTAAGGTCAGTATCTTTCAAGCGGAGATTTATGACATCAGAGCAAAGCAGGAAGACAGCACATTGTCATCTGCAGCGCCAGGCAGGCTGCACTAAAAGCCGTGTCATCGTATGAGGGGGTTAAATCACGGATAATATGGGAACGTGAACACAACTTAGTGCATCTGCTAGACGTTCCGGGCCACAAAGGCATACAGGGCAACAAGCAGGCTGACAGACTAGCTAGAGAAGCAGCAGCCACTCGACCTGTCCAAAGCAGCACTTGTTGGTTGTGATTCTTATCGATGTTAATGCTGGCTGCTAAATAAACGAAGATATCTACTTTTTCGAAAATATATGTGCGAAACTGGGTGAGGTGAGTGTCGAGCCGCGTATGTCAATGTAGGACACTTTTTTTCTGCGGTGACGTGATATTCCTCTTCATATCAGTTTCTTTCTTTCGGGTCTGCTGAAATTCTGAATATTACATACATACATTCATTCCTCGGCAGGCAATGGCAAACCTCCGAGTGCATTTCTGC
>NW_016175590.1:0-9902 GCF_001687245.7 Rhagoletis zephyria
CGATAGTCAAATTCGGGGGACTGAAAGTAGAGAGAGAAGAAGATGATGGGTGTTATTAGATCAAATTTTTTTGGGTTTAAATAACTAAATAATTTATGCGTAATATTTAAAAGAGCAAGAATATATTAAAGCTAATAATTATAAATTTTTTCAAAGAAATCCTTTGTTGCACCTCAATTTCGTTAACGTTATTAAATATTTGTTTGCTCACTTGGCTTCCCATCTAACTAGTCTTATTTGTAATACGACAAAGGTAGTGTGAAGTTCCAAAAAAAAAAAAATTTATTTCGAAAACCTCCTGAAAAATGTAACCTCTTCGAAATGCCGCAAAAAATCCTAAATAAATCGTAAAGAAATCCTCAGGAGCCCCGAAAAAATCTCGTACAGTCCGAAAAATTTATTTTAATTACCAAAAGCTTAAAAAAATATCTAAAAAATATTTGCAGAAAATTTCGAGGAACCCCGAAAAAAAAAAAAAAAATACAAACCAAACATACTGAACTTTCTAAATTCTGAAAAATCTCCGAAAAACAAGAAATTTTCTCCGTAATATATAAAGTCCCAATGAAATTCCAGAAAATGCTCTAAAAACTGCACAAATAACCCAATAAAATTCCGAAAAGATCATAACAGTCCTTTTTTACCGCGCAAAATAAGAATAAGTCTTCACAAATACCCAAAAAGGCGCAATAAAGAGCTGTAGATCTGCAACAATAATTTGTATTGCCGAAAAATTATGAAAATTGCAGAAAACTACAAAAATATACACAAAAGATTTCATAACCAAATTTGAAAACATCGGCGAAAAGATACCCAAAAATTCTAAATGCAAGATACCAAGAATCTTCAAAGGGTTTTAAGAAAATGTACCTATGACAAAATTTCATGTTACCTAGAGAGCTGGGCTGTTCTCAAAAAATCCTGGAATGAGTTGTGGAATTTCAAATATATTTCGAAAATCCCAAACATTTATAAATATATATATATATATATATATATATATATATATTATTTTTTTTTTAATAGAGAAAAAACTCAAGAAGTTCCTAAGTTACTCCTGAAATTAAAATCCAAAAACAAATCACAAAAAAGCCACAAAAATCTTAAAAAATAAGAACTTATTCATAATATCAAAAAGGTACCATAATTTATTTTTAATTATTCCGAAAAATAATCAAAATCCCTAAAATTTTCTGAAAAAGTGTCGCGTAGAATCCCAAAAATACTATGTTAACACAAAAAATGCATGAAATTTGCAGAAAAAAAATCCGAAACTTAGACTAAGAGGGAACCCAAATACCCTAGAAAGGTTTCGAAAATCTTCTGTAGAGATCCAAAGAAAATTCTTAAGGTTTAAAAACACCCAAGAATATTGTGAATATAAGAATCTTGAAAAAAATTACAAAAAAGCGGCAAATATTTAAAAAAAATAGGAGTTAGTTTTTGAGAGTCATAACATAATCCCAACACCTTTGTAAATATTTGAAGATTTAAAAATTAAAAAATTAAGATTAAAAAAAGTAGCATAATTCTTTTGAAAATGAAAAACTCGAAAAACACACAAAAAACTGCAAAATCTGCGTATACTTTTGTCCTACCAAAAGAAGAGATATTTTATGTCAAATTCAATGCTTTAAAACTCGTCCATCAGAAGACCACAGAAAGTGACAGAAATGGACGCAACCTTTGCAGCATTAACACAGCTAATGGGCACATCGATTAACATTACTGATGCTGAAACTGTTAACACTGCTAATGACAGCCAGATCATTGCCGGAACAGTCAAGCAGTCGGCTCAGGTGTTAAATTTCTTGTTGCTCATGACACGAAAGATAGCGGCAGCTATTGAATGCGCTTGCAAGACGCGCGTGCTCAACTCGGGTGCGTCATCAATGTCAGCAACAGCGATATTGTCACCAGTGTTGTTAATGCCTTTGAGGCCAATGTGTCTGCTGTGCATTGCAACAACACTTGTTTCTGCCACGCCACCGCTACTGCTGAGTTCATTCATTCAACGTTTTTATTGCCGTCAACTTTATTGACAATAGCGCATAATCCGTTGTTGCCACTTCCTTACATTTTGCCTTGTTGCATGTTGCATGTATGCACCTCTTCGCCGCATTTTCGCCTTTGTCCTCATTTGCTCTAAAGTCATATATTATCGCCTACCTGTTTTGTTTTTCTCCTCTACTTTTATTTGTTTATTCAGAACGTATCTATGCGTACGTCACACACTTGCTGCCGCAGACATATATTAAGCGCTGGTGATATGTATTAACGGCCGCAGCAATGGTGCAGCACAGAGGCTCTTGTGGCAGCTAACATAAAATAGTTGAATGTTTATATGCTGGTGCAGCGATAACTATACTACACTACAATGATAGCACAACAGCAGTGCCACAACAGCATCCGCATGAAGAAACAGTTGCTTTCACATACACAAACACACTTTCAAGTACATTTATGCCACGCGCTGCAAGTTATGAGCTCTTCATGTGCGCCTTTTTGCTTAGCTCCAATCTTTCTTTGCTGCTTTCCTTATGCTACTCATTCACCTTTACTATGGCCATTGAATTGTTTTCATTGTATCTCCTACATTTAGTTACGTGCGCTTTAGTTATTTTTGTAATTGTTATTGTATTTTTTATATTGTTGTTGTTAATTTTAATTGATTTTCAATGCGCGCTTCGTTATAAATTTTCATTCTTATCTTTATGTTTGGAAATTTTTTATCGTCGCATATACGCGTGCCAAGCTGTAGCTATGTATGAAGATTGCATGCTGCTTTAACAACAACACCGCGGCGAGTTGGCTCATTGGCTGCGGACTTGTATGGCTACATTTTCTTTATAAGCGCGCACATACATATCTCTATACGCGCATGCCACATATTTATGTGGTAAGTTTAGCCGCTGCTACATATGTTATGCGGCAACGCTCTTGCTATTGCCACTGCTATGGCTGCTATTTCCGTTGCCATTCAGGTGTTGGGGAATTTAATTTGATTATCTTTTGCTGCACAATATTAATTAAAATGTTTATGCGTTTAATGCATTGCCTGACATTTCTGACACAGATTCAAGAAATTAGCGCAAATTAAAATTTGGTTCGAGGTGCTAAGGATCGCATTCGCAATGGTATGTTGATCAATGTAAAATAGGTTTATGGTGTAAATAATATGTCTATTCATTAGAGGATAAAATTATGGCTTAGATAAAATCAAAGAGAATACTGGAATGTTGTTATTGCTACTAAATTTTATCTTCTTAAAAAATATAGTTAAATCATGGTTGGGACTTAATTGTGTCCAAAGCAGATTTGTTGCTTCTTTGCGAAGGTTCAAAATATTCTCCTTGACCAGCAGCTGGCGAAAGATTTGATGACCAATTGCCACTAAGGTTAAAAGAAACAGAAGAAGAATGTGTCAGTCGAAATCGTTAATGTAAGGAAAACGGCTAAATGAGCCTTCCCTCAGGTTGTGGTTTTTTCTACTCTGTTATGGAAACTCATGCTAAGTGCCTTTCTGTTTCGTACCGCTACAAAACTGGATTAGTTCTATCTAATCTGTCTACAAAAGGATAAAAGGATAATCATGTCTTCAATCAATTGGAGTAATTCGCTTGAGTCTCTAAGAGCCGTTTCTTCAAGTAGCTTTTAGTATTTTTTAGTAATTTAGGTTGGAGGTCAAGTGGAGATCCAATACAAATTCCAATTACCATTGTTGATTTTCAAGTTACTTCAAGCAAAAGGGCAATTTTTTTATGCAAAATAAGCTGAGTTCACCACTTGAAAAAAGCTTGGATATCCATTTGGATTTAAACTATATTAAAAAAATTTTTGTTTATCGACTTGAGAATGAATACTTGTTTTGGTCAATGAATTTGAATTTGAATTTAGCAAGAAAATTGTCCTAGATTTTTTTTGTTTAAGTTAGCTCTCTTTAGATATAGGTGTGCAATATGTCCACTGAGTTCTGTGTGACAAGAAAAGGTGCAAGTAAGTCATTCCTCTAAAAAAAAAACCGCTACTTCAGTAAGAACGCGATTGAACCCGCCAGCATTGACTTCTGTCACAGCAGCCGTAATAAAAAGGAAATTCAAAGTATAGAGCATTATCATTGTCATAGCGCTGCCTTAACAGGGTAGAAAAATATCGATTATTTCCACCAATTTCTGTCGGATCTAAGCACAAGAGCCATAGTCAACCACTTTAATTTTAAAGTGAGTTAGTGCACTCCTTTGTTGTATGCATACACTGACTTAAACCTAGATAAACGCATGGGTATGTCAGAACAACAGACACTGCGACCTGAAAGACCTTTTGGATCTCTAAAGGGCGTCCCTAACACAGTATGCCGAAGACACCTTCGATTTTCCTTCTGAATTTTAAAAGGCTTTGGTAGTCAAGTTTTTTAATTGTAGGGTTTGATCAATGGCGCTTTTAGCTATCCACCGCTGTGTTATTGTAGGTAGCAGTGCGCACTACCATTGCGCAATGCCTGGTATCGAGCCTAGGTTCCGACCATCAAAACAAAAGAAAAATAAAGCAGCAATATGCAAAACTGCCGTCGTACTTCTTTGGATTTATGTAAGTACTTATTTTTATGATGGAAAATAATCATATTTTTTGTTAATTTTACCCAAAAAAAAAATCAACATGTTATGAGAGTCGTAAAACAGTTTTAACTATACTGAATATACTACTGTACACTATAGTACAATGATTTTTATTTTTTGAGTTTAAACAACAAAAATTTTAAATAATAATTAATACTTGAGTTAAATTTTTTCGCTCAAAAGAACTTATTATTACCTGATTTAAGCTTTGCACGTTTTTCAGCTAATGGGAGAAACAGGTTGCTCGCTTAAGTCTTTTGTTTGCCATAAGAAAAGATTTGCGTAAAATTGAACTAACAAAGCCTTATATTTTGTGGCAACAAATTTCTATTAAATAATAATAATCTTTTGGTTAAAAACATAGGCAATATACGCATATATTTAAGCTAGGAGGAGATAAATATGCAAATATTTTGACTTTTGTGCACAAAATTCATTTAGCTACTGTGTTACTTCTTCAGCTTTTGCACCTAAAAATACGCTTCTTTTATTGTGATTAAGCCTTTTGTCCATACAATATAATTTTTAGTGTAAAGAGAAATTATATTTAAGGCTTTGCAATTTTATTTTTTGATAGCAAAACAATAACAATTTGCTTAAATGACAAATCATTTGAGTTGTATATGAAAAACAAAGAATTATTAATTGATTGACGTATAAACAAATTGTTTTTATTAAACTATTCAAAATCGGAATATTTAAAATAAATACATATTGTTAACTAGTAAGCAATAATCATATTCTTTTGCCCCTGCACATACACCAATGCATACATACATACACACATATGTACATGTGTGTTTATGATTATTCGCTCTCTTGCCTACTGAAATTTATGCAGCTGCGTCAACGATTAAGATTTCAACACAAAATCGTGCAGCAGCCCAGTTGACCCAGAAATTGTTGCGTATTGCGCGTTCAAAATGCCACTAAACCAACGAAAATGAATTGAATTGAATTAAGTTGCATGCTTGTTCTAATATTTTTATTATTGCAATGATTTTTTTCCACATTTATTCTGCATGTACATACATACATACTTTGTTGCCACAACAAACTCGTACTTTTAGGGCATTTGGCGACGCTGGTGGACGGACGGCCATATAATAAATTCTTACACGCCATTGTCCAACACAATGCTGGAGCGTTTTTTTTTTTTTGCATATGCGCCACTCAACAACGAAAGCGACGACGACGACGCCAGTTGTCCTAGACGTTATGTGCAGTTGCAGTTGCCGCTATTTGCGCATAACTAACTGCTATGGCTGCTACTGCTGTTGCCACTGTATGGCTGCGGCTAAAACCATTCTTGTGTTGACTCACTCACTGCTTAGAATACTACTACATACTTCGGTGAACTTATTTTTCGGAATATTTATTTTTGCAACAAATCAGTGAAGACAATAGACAGACGCTAGCAATTTTATTTGAAGCAAATCCAAAGAACACGGCGGTTTCGGCAACAACAGTAACTGCAACAAAAATAATAGTAACATTATTGCATGAAAAAGCGCGCGAGCAAGCGCACATTAAGTCGGTCATTTGCATGCAACTACGTAGTGGAGAGGTTGAAACACAAACAAGAATGAAAATAAAAACTTATACAACAGCGAATGTCAAAATAAACAGAAGCAAATGCCGTACGGTAGCATTGAAAGAAGCAACAAATCTTTTGTAGATTTGCGCTTGTCGGAAAAAACAAAAATAAAATGGCGAAAATAGTAGCAAATAGCGGATGCCAATAAACAAGCAATACGCTCGGATTCCTGTAGCAGAAAAAATATAAAATAAAAATAAAAGTTAAAAAAATAAAAATAAAAGTTAAAACGCTCGGTGCAAGTTATGTATGTACATATAGCATGTGTGGCATATGTTTGTACATATCTCTACACACATACACGTATGTGTGTAAGCTCATAAAGAGCGCGCTCGCAATACATTTGGTAAGACAGCAAAACTTGACAGCTGACTCGTGTTGCAAGATATATTGAGCATTTGTTGGTGATGCCAATGCAGCAGGAGCGAAGGTTGACATGCTGTATAGAAGCGCGCAGCAACATGTTGCTAAGACTTTTGCACAAATCAGACATAAATGGCAGTAAAAACTTAATACAAATGAATAAGTTATTTGATTTAAAAAAAGGAATTTGTTTTAGCTGAGTTTGTATAGTATTCCTTTAGAGAAAGCCTTAATAGCAGATGCCCGGTAATTTTTTGTTTTTTAATTTCGGTCAAAACTGTAATAGATATTCCATATTGAGTATAAAATATAGTATTCAATAGTATTCTTTAACAGTTAAATTCACCAAAGTCTTGACCATTCAAAATTGAAAAAAATAATCAGCAAACGATTTCTTTGAAAATCGCTTCGTGTATGCTCTATTCAGCAGTGTTTTTCCCCAAGCTCACAGATCACAAATCTAGATACATATAAATATTAACCAAAAATCAATAACAGGCATTCATTTTTACCACTTTGCAAAGTCAGTTGATTGCTAGTACTTAGTTCATACCACCTGTTGGTAATTCAAAGTCTTTTTGAGTAGTTATATACGGCGTGGCTAGACCGTGGAACTTCATTCTGTAGTCTCTTTTTCCAAGAGATAGTTCATTTGTATTAGTGGGATACTGAAATTTGGATAGGTTCTATTTTTCTGCTCTAAGTCCAGCTTATAAAAATAGAATGTATTTAGTAGTAGTGCGCTGTTATTCAATTGAAGCATGAGCTTCCGCTTGAGCTATTTGCTCCATAACCACAGACGTCCAGAATGCGATCTTGAAACTATGACCTCTTTATATAATTGCTGGAGAGTTGGCCTTTATGAAAGCTGTACAACTGAGAGACGTCAACTTTATAGCTCCATGCAGAACTGGAACAGCAGACCTAACCATATAACAGTGCCAAAGATGGCACCAGACTCAATGGGAGATTCATAGAGAGGGTTTCCTCACTTGAGCAGAAAATATATGAATTGCTGCATTTCTTCTGCTCTCTAACTATTGCAATACAGGAGGCAACAGGAAGCCTAATTCCAAAATCTTAAGGGAGGAAACCAGTATATATCTTTTTTGATAGTCAGGCAGCGTTGGACTGCGCAAAATCTCTTACTCAATGAATGAGATTACCCGAAGTCCCGTATATAAACCGGAAGTCCTTTCCCTAAGAATGTTTCCCATAAAAGTTACGTATTTTTTACTTCATATTCGGAATCTGTAGTAAAACATTCATGTCCCATTTAAAAAGCTGGACTTCCTGTCAGTTTAACCTATTTTCGGTCGAAACCGGAAGTCGGAAATACGACCAAAGGATAGAGTATCCTCGACTTGGTAGTATATATATTTTTATTTTCCAATAAAAAAAATTTTCTCCAATTTCAGAAGAGCTTAACGGATGGCTAGGCCATGTATGAATGAATGCGACGACAACATCTACCTTTAAATGAATAGGTAGGTATACCAATGGCTTTTTCTTTCCTTTTTTTAAGTATCTTCAAAAAGTGAAATTGCAGAAGACTTTTTGCAGAACATGAAGTGGCAGAAGAATGAAAAAAAGAAAAGTGAAAAAATAAATTGTGTGTGGATCCCACCCGCAACTGAAGTAAAATTTCTTCTTCATATAGGTATATTCCGTATTACTATATTACTAGTGCACCCGCATGGCGTTAAAATGGCAAATTGAATTTAACATTTTAAACAGGTGGAAATCTTCTTCAATTTTCAATGTTTTTTCAATGTTTAAACCAAAGATTTCTCAACACTTTTTTGTCTAATACCCATGTTTTAATATCTTATATATCTTTAAATTAATTGCTACTTTTTTATGAGGTGACAGCCCGCTTTAAAATATTTGCAAACTAAAACTTTTTAAATCTCTTTCGTCTGACATCCAAATTGTGTTACAAATCTCAATTACCTAATAGCCTTAGTTTAAATTGAATTTTATTTTTAAACAGTTGGCAACCCTTCTACATGTATTTAAGTATTAAAGCCTTTTCAAAAATATTTCGATCGATATCCATATTGTAATAATTGGTTTAACATATTAAATAATTTTAATGAAATTTTCTAGCAAGTGGCAACTCTCTCCGAATAAATAAAAACTTATTGCACATCTGCAGACAACTAAAAATGAATTTTACAGATCTGATGACATTAAAAAAATTTCTTCGCGAATTGTATGAGTTTTTGCATAATAATGAACAGTTTTTTTTTTATATTAATCTCAATCTTGATCTCGATCTTAGTCTAAATCTTAATCGTGACCAACCGTCGCTGCCATCCCTACCTTCTTTTGACACTTTTTCGTTTGGAATAAGAGCCAGCGAATTTGAATTTACTCACATTCGAACGCAAATAAATTTCACTTCAAAAGTAAATTTTTCATTGAATCGCGATGAGTTAATTTCTTCGGGTTCATGTCCAGGCTATTGGCAACGGGGCAATATATTCGGCTGAATATAGGACGTGTGAAGATAACCTGTGGATACTAGGCACAATTGGTCCATATAAAAATGTCGCATTATCACAGTAACTGTGGATATTTTATGTATCCGAATAACTACTTCCCAAGTTTAAAGTTTCTATCATTATATGATTAAGTCGAAAGTTGGCATCACTCCCAGGCCTCCACAAATCAGTCGTAGCAGTTGCTTTTATGTACAAGGTGCGCTCTAAATAAAACTAACTAATAAAACTATGTTTCCAAATATCCGAAAGTAAAAAATATTCACGCAAATAAGTTTTCCACTTTTCCTATCCATTAAATATTTATACGTATGTAAAGAAATTTATCCATGCATTTCAATTAAATCTTAACTACTTTACGATAATCTCCTTTCGAAGTTGCACCCCCGCGTCCATCACGCACTCCTTTGTGCTAAAGCGTTGCAATTTTCTGTTAATTTTTCACAAAATTGCATAACCATATTTCATCTGCGCTTTGCAGAAATCCCTTTCACAAGTGCCAACGGTGCGGGTATCAGTGATTGTGCTTTCATTTTTGTCATGCCATCCAAAAGGGCTGACTTCAATCGCGTTCCTTTTCTCTTTCGCACCACTGGCAAACATTTGCCTTCATTAACTTCACTGGCGTGTTTGTACTTTTGATTTCGTGCTAAAATTCAATCGATTTTTATTGCACCAAATGCAGTAGAAAGACAGCAAAAACGCTCATCGACATCTTCTTTTAAGGAAGCAGCACGCAAACGGCACCAGCCAGCACCACAAAAAAAAAATATATCTAACGGCTGGCGGCTGCCCAGTCAGCGTGTTGGACAAGTTAAGCGA
>NW_016175591.1:0-9902 GCF_001687245.7 Rhagoletis zephyria
ATATGTAACAAACATGGAATCTGTAAAAGAAAAGAAAAAACGGAAAACAATCCAAAAATCTAATTTTAAAAACATTTTCTTAGTTGCAAAGTAATACACAGGGCGACAATTGCCTCTGACAATGACATTGCCGTGTAAAACAGGACAGTTGAAAGCATTGCTTGGGTATTGAGCTAGAACTAGTACTGTCAGCAAAAGGCCTAGTTCTACGCTAGTCTGAACTAGTCAGATTTTCTGCAGGGTTATTTCTTCTACGTAGAGTAAAGTTTTCGTTCTCCATACGAAGAATGTCTGTATGTATATGTGTTCGTATAAATTTTGTGTTAATTGGGACTGGGCCAAGGAGACGAGACTGAGATGGTATTTATTTATTTTTTTCAATTAACAACTTGAGCTGTCATCAACAATTATTCAATAAAAATGGAAATCTCAGCCAGGCGGATGGATGGAAATAACTAGGCCAAAAATTAAATCATTGAAAATTTAAGAATGCAGGCATACATTTACATGTTTCCTTTGCATTGCATAATACATGAGCCGAAAATCAAAACGTATAAATGGAAAGTAATGAAGAAAGAGAGAGCAATAAACGACGAATCAAGTACCTCACAAACTGCTTTGACAACTCACTAATCTGATAAAATACTTAAGGGATTGATGTGCCTATTTAGTCCTGAAAATCTATTTACATATAATAAAATTTATATCAGCAGATGTCTGTACGTACGTACAGTAGAGCAACAGAGGCCAAATCAACATTTTTGCCTGTCTGTCCCTTTGTATTTTTGCACGCGCATCTCTCGAAAACTAATGTATGGAATTGAATGCACTTTTCACTGAGTATTTCTAGAAGTCTAACTTAAAATATAGAATTAAAAAAATAGAGAGTTGCCACCTGTCAGAAAATTGTAGTTTAAGTAGATTGCTAACATAAAATAAATAGTTCAATGTGGCTGGCAAAGAAAGATGTTTAAGTGGCTTATAGCCGGAAACGTTTTTGTGGAAGATAAATTAAATATTGCAATATGGGTATCAAACTAAAAGGGTTTTGGAAAGTTTATTGCGAAAATATTTTTTAGGAGGATTGCCATTTGTTTGAAAGTTTTTTATTCAATTAAATTGATAACATAAATGAAGCATTACAATACGATAATGAAAGCTTACTGTTTAAAATATGTTTGAAGCGGGTTGCCACCTATTAGAAAAACTTAGTGAATTAGTTCAGTTTTGAAGAAATTGTCCGATATGTAGACTGAAGTTATAAGACTGTAAATTAAACTCCCATGCGAAACTCGATATTACACCTACTTTCTAAGTACCTTCGAAAATATATTAACTAACACCCACATTGGTTTGAAAATTTCACTTAACAAATCTCTTTAAATCTAGTTTATATTTTGTGAATGAGGCCATAGGAGTTTCGGGAGTTTTTCAAGAGTATGCCATCACATTAAAAAAATGGCAGCATGCAGAATATCTGTCCCGATGTTTTTAATTTTAATAATTTAACATACTTCAAAATATTCCAATTAAACGGTGAAAATGTTCTCCTTGCTAAGACGAACGAATCTAGTGTAATAAAACTAGTGAGTCACCAAACGAAAAAAATTTCATTGATTAAAATGTGAATATGTCTGGAGAAGCTAAAATTCCATTTTTACAATTTTTAATGACACACTCGAAATGCATTCCTAAATTGTTATACATACATATGTATGTATATCTGTATTCGTATGGAATAGTAACTTATGTCCGTAGGCTGTCTTTAGTATAATGCGGAATTTTTTGATAAAACTTAATAAGAATATTGACTTGCTAGTATCGGAACTATTTGTAGCACATTTATTTGCCAAAATTTCTTCAAAGGCTCGGCGCCAGTGTGTTATTTGCAATCGTATGCTGCGAATGCCGCATTATACTAAAGCCAGCCAATCGATATATGGAAATATTCCATAAGAACACAGATATATATCTAAATGAAGAAAGTAATACATAGAAGGAATAAAGTTCTTCGTACTCGATCTTAGCATTTCAGAACTTAAAATCGGTACTACGATTGAAAATATTAAAACAGAGAACACAAATCATATAATAATAATGATATTTCTGAGTACCAAATACTGGAATTAAGATCATTCACACTTAAAAAATTAAGTATGTATTTATATCATTACCGTTCTAAGTCGAAGTATAACCTTTTTCTATATCGTCGCTCGAATAAAGAAACAGTGTAAATGCCACATACACTATTATTCGATAATTGCACCATTGGATAGACAATCCTTTAATCTATTAGAAAAATCTTTAGTTTTCTTAAATATCTCTTTGGCTCACTAATTTATGCCTGAAAAACGAATTTGTATTTGTATGGTTTTTAATGGTTTATAAAAACTTCCAATTCGTTTTTCTCAAAACTATACTTTTCATGTTACACTATTTCATTATTCCAGCGACGATATAATGTTTCTTAATACAAAATACTCGTACTCATAAGAAAAAAGCATTAAATTTAATTTGAGTGAAAAATTCTTATTTCAAGAATGAAATATTTAGATTCCATATACTTAAATCGAGTTAGTTTGTTCTAGCTTTTAGGCCGACATTTTCGCCTCAGTGTATGTTCATAGGGAATACTACGTAAAAATCTTTCACGCCAATATTTAATCACTTTTTAATTATATGGCTTTTAAGCTAATACGAGCAAACGTGTTAGCATTGCGTATGGTGCTACGAGGCGTATACGTTACATACAAAACTACGGGTATATGTGCACGGGCCGCTGTTTTTTTTAATTTTTTTTAGTATATCTGTTTTAAATTTTCATTTAAAAACAAATTTCGCGATGGAATCTTGTTCTTTATGCAAAAATGAAGAAAATGCATTGCCTTAATTTTGGATCAAAAATTTGACTCGCCTGATGAACATAGCTCCTTTGCATCAACCAACCAGTTGCTTTTCACGCTTTCAGTTTTCCAAAGTCGCACAACAACAAATAACGGTTCCTGCAAAACTTATAACGATAGTGTTAATTCTGATGCCTTGCATTGCAAAGTGGCGCTAAAGGCGATTTAATTTCAGGAGAGATGGGAAGACTGTCGCAAGCTAAAGAAGTATGGGCCAATGTCGAAAGATCTGTGCGGAGAGTGAACAACGTATTCGAAAAATCCCGCCTACATTTTACTAGGATTTGGCTATACAGGGTATGCTAGACCACCCATCCACCCCTTATAAAAGGGAGGAAAATGTTGTTTATTGAAAACACACAAAAATATATGTACTACAATGTCGGAAATTGACCGAAAGTCCACTTTTCTAAATGGAATATAGAGCTTTTACCACATAGTGGCATTCTGCGGATAAAAATGCGTTACCTTTGTTTTAATTTTTTTTTATCCGAAGTGCCTTTTTTAAGCTCTAAATGACCTTCGAACACAACTAAGTATGACGATAATCGTCTGAATGCTATCGTGTCGACATTGTCTTGCTTCATGAAAACCAAAAATTGTTTGATCGTTTGTGCGATAACGTCAACTCGATTCCATTTTTGCTTCACGTAACAGTAACAGTAACGCGTAACAGCAACATAAATGCATAAATCAGTGTTTCATCGACGTCGTTTTGTCAGTATCGTTTGAACGACTATCGTTGCAGGGTTACGTGATTCATGCCCAGGGAAACCTTGGATCATCTTCTCTGCCGATGTCCTGCACACAGGTGTAAAAATCCGAGCTTGAAGTCGGGGACAGCTTTTGCGGTTCTAAAGGAAACATGTGTACTCTTCGTCTCAGTGTTCAATTTTGTAGGAAAAGAAAGCTATTCAGAATATTAAGAACCCTTTTCACAATTTTGTTCTAAAAAATATGTTTGAAGGGCAAATAAATTTTTAAACCTACTTGAGAAGACGGCTCTTGATTTACAAATACCTCACCGCTTTACGTTTTATGGGTACAAAATTATCTGAAAATGTATGACAGACAGTTAAGTTGTAATGACAAAAAACGTTGTCTTAATCTTATTAAACGCTCGAAATGGTCACAAGAAAGAATTTTAGAAATTAGAACCAAAAACGCTAACCTTTATTTGACTTACTTTCTAATCTTATTTTTGCTTTTTGTAGGCCCGAAATTACACATTGAAATCTTCCTTCATCCCACTTAGCATTGTTTAAATTCCATTCCAATGCCAATAGAAAGTAAAAGGCTAACAACGCTCTTTATTCTTTGGCATTTACTATACACACATTCCTTACTTTCAACTCCCAAGTGCATTTCCAATTCCATAATCCAGTTTGAAAACGAGTGTCATAGCCGCATATCAGTCCTTAGAACAAAACTTCAAATCCTCTTGTAACTCCAGTGCACTATAAATTTTATCACCAATTAAAATTAAAAGTTTCTGTTATGTGCTACCCTTTTCAAATGCCACCTCACCACCCACCCAATCCATTTGATAATCTTATAATCCAACATTTTGTCTTTCTAATTTCTAAACACGTTCTTATCAGCTTCGCTATTCATTGAGTGACTCAATGACTCACCCTTTCGCTCTGTGGCCCTCTCCATGCATGCCAGCCACGAATTTAGCTCCTCAATTTCCCGTTCATAAGAAAACATATTGTGCGCAAAAGTTTCATAATAAGATAAAGGCGGACGGACGGAGGTGGACGGACGCACGAACAAAAGCAAAACAAAAACAAAAGTACAACACAATCCTTTTCAAAAATTTTTACGCATTTGAGTGCTGTTCCGGCCAGTGTGACATTTTAACTTTTTAACTGCATCCCGCCTCCCTCTGTCACCCGGTGTCGGTTGACCCGCTCTGGGGTGTTGCGTATATTTTTTATAGCATACTACGCTTTGTTTATTGTTTGCTATGCGAAAATGGATTAAAAATTTATATGAAAAGTGAAAAAGTTTGAATGGCTTTTGTGCGATGTTGCTGCTGTAGCTGGTTGGTTGTTGAGAGGAATTAGGGATAAGCTTGATGTGGGGTAGATAGTCTATGTATTGTGTTTTTTATGCCGCCCCCATCATCGGTTCCCGTTTCCTCCAACAACAGCCGTGTTACGCTCGAATGATCCTGTTGTCCATTTTTGTTTTAACTTTTTGAATGTATTTTATTATGGTTTTCGCTGGTGGTGGTGGGAGTTTTTCATTCACTGGACTATGTATATATGTATGTATATCTGTGGTCACAAGCAATAACCGCTTAAGTCGACTTAAGAAAGAATGGAGTTATATATGCTATCGTATTCTGCAACCACTATTCGCCATGCCTATTTGAAATCCCCATCTCGCCAGCTAGGCTACTTAAAAAATTATAGGCGTAAATATTTTGGTTTCCCCATAAGGCTAATAATATTACAATCTAAATGTTTAAAACGTTTTTTTATCTTCGAATTGAGGTTTTTCGAATTAGGCGGTTATTGCTTATGACCACAGTTATATGTAATATGTTGCATGTTTTAAACAGCTGCCTGTATGTGTTGCTGTTGCTGTTGCGCAAGCTTTTTAATCGCCTATGGTAGATAGTCGTTGCCGTGATTGTGTTTTCCACGATTTAATCATACCTACTTTTTTACACCGGTTTTGCTACTTTGTTGTTGGTTGGTTACTTTTTCGGCCGATTTTTATTTTTTTTTTTTGACTTTGCTTGGCATATTTTCTCCGAGCTTTACCAAGCCCCGGGCCGTTGAAAATGGGTGAAATTAATTTGCATTTAAATGAATTTCACAATGTCGATTTTATGTGCTGCGAGCCCTCGAAAACAATAGCACCATAGCCGCAGTGAAATAAATAAAACAAGCTGCGTTTCGTAGTATGCAAAGTGACAAAAAATATTGGCGCTTTATTGCAAAGTAATAGCTTAATTAAAATAATGCATTTGAGAACTCGCTACACAGAGAAAATATGACCTATAGAAACAAGATGATTGCCTCTGTGAAAGGTTTCTAGGCTAAAGTGTAAAACAGACACAGAAAATTCCATTGAAAACTGAACTTGAACCGAATTCATAGAAAATTACTTTTTCTTAATTACATGTTCTTCGTGAATTCATTTTAAATTACTGTTGTTAATTAGGATAGTGTCTGTAAGCAGGCCACCGTAGGTATGTAGTAGGTAAAGCTGTAAACTTTCGTTCAGTAGGTTATGGATATTTATTGAATTACCATTTATACAGTTAACGAAATTTATCGAGAATCCCGAGATTTTCGAGACCTAAAAAAGTCCGGGATTAACATTCCTACCTCGCACGTACGAGACGGGCTAGTTTCTTATAAACTGTTTTCGTGAAACCGGCTATTAGTCTTCAGAGTATGGGGAGTATTCTTGTTTTCGTACGAATCGAAAATCGTGAAATTCTCCTATCATTTTCTATACAAAAATTTCAAATTTTCGATTCGTACGTAAACAAGATTGCGCCTCTATATTTCTTGATTTCTAAGTATGTTCATTGAATATGCACACTACTAAATTTTTTTTTATTTACATGAAGTACACGTTCCTACATATTTAAGACTATTTAATGCGAAAAAATCTTCCTGGCATAATATCCTGTAATGTATTCTGAAACTAAGCCATCAACATGAACTTTTTAACTGTAACAACTTTTCTCTAGACACTTCTCAGTAAAATCGCTTCGCTGCACACGCTGCATATGCATTCGAAGCGTTTTGTTACTTACACCCTTTGTACATATGTATGTCTGTATATCTAAAATGTATGTATGTAGTCACTCTTATATAAGTATGGCTCTTCTTATTCATTCATGCTGTCCAAACAGTGACAAAATAATGAATTCCAAGAGTTGTGAGCGCCATTCAGAAAAGAACTTCAAGCATTCATAATAACCAATGTGCTCCGCAATCGCACGTACAGGAACTCACACATACAATGTATGTATGTATGTTTTTACAGAGAGGTGCTTACATATTTCCAACAACAAAAAAGCTGACAATCTGCTAAGGAGAAGCTGCTATTCTGGGGTCTTATTATAAAACGTCATCATTATTGCTGTATCAAAGCAGAGACCAAACCAAGCAGTATGCCGGCCAGACTATGTTGGAGCAATGTGCACGTTTGTGTCAAGTAGAGACCATGAAGTTCGCATACATTTTCACTGGAGCATTGAAAATCGCCTGTCAGCTTCTTTTTCGAAATTTACAATTTTCTATTTGGTGTTCTATGGCAGCGAGAAGGTTGAAAGGAGGGAAATAGAATACGCTTGTAGCGGGTGTAGATGATGGTTGAAATCATGCTGTAGAAAACACGTTGATTACTTAAATTCACGAGTGCAATAAAAATGCCCAACATGGCATTCCAAGGCCACATCAGCAGCATAGCAGACGTGCATATACATACATATGCACTAGTTACTTGCCAACAATTGATGCCATTCCGCATTCTGTTTAAGCATACGCGCAAACGTATGACATTGGGTTGAAGGAGTAAGTATTTAGTTTACAGTTTCTACAGCTATTTCCGAACTTAAACCAGAGCAGCCAGAGGTCTTTAAATGACAATCCAGCTTATGGGAGTTTTAGATTTCAAACTTATTTGCTGGACATTTTAAACCAATTATCGGTCTTTCTTATCTAGGGGGGGGTTTGTGAAATCGGCAAATCTGAGCACCTTCCGTATATTCAACTTTGCCGCTGCGCGTAAATCGTTTAAAACTCCTGCGCACAAAATTTTTCGTCGTATCCTACATAGTGCAGGACATTTTCATATTAAGTGTCTGACAGTTGCAGGCTCTTTTTTAGCGATACAGTTCTGCTGCAGAAGTCATTGTGGGCACTCCTAATCGCTCCGCGTGTCGCTCGAAGAATATGTGGCCGGCACGTATTTTCACGGCTGAGGATACTTCTCTCATTTGCAATGATATAAGCTCTCGCAATTTTGTCATGTCCCTCCCTACCCACATGATATTCCCCACCTTGTACGTACTTATTTTAGGAAAAAATCCGTAATATTGAGCTTGCAGGAAGCGAGCGGCACGCCTAACAACTTCCAGGCCGCTGAACGAGGCGCGAAAGTATTTTTTTTTGCAAGCTCATTGTTTTCTCGTGTCCTGGTATGTGAGAATGTCCTGGTACTCATACAGATAAATGATGAACTGCTCTGCCATTTCGTTGAGTTATTAGCGGCAGTTCGCCGAATTTATAGTGACGCTTGACTGTCGGAGTAGATATAAACTCAATTTCGGCCTGAAAGCCACTGCAGTGGTGTGGAAGGTGGAAAGAGGACGCCAGCTCTAGTTGTTCAGCGCCTACCCTACTATCTATCAACTAGGATCCATCAGTGTAGAACCGCATCGAATTTGCATGTCACGGTACTTCTCTTGACCATGATTCTCTACTTGGTATCTCTGTGTGATGCTTTCTACTGAAAGGGAGCTTTGTTTCTCCATAGTCGATTTCATTCCGTAAGTTTTGGTTAATGAGAAGGTTAGTATGTAACCACCTATCTCTGCTTTACAACTTTTTATTCCCTGGAATCTTGCAGAGCATTACATGCCAATTAAATCTATTTATCTAATTAACTATCTGGAGCATGCAGCCACCAAACGACTGCGCCGCGGAGAAGTATAGGTCTGACTACTATAGTACATATATCCAATGTACCAAATTTGAAGGCATACCCCATTTTTGGACCAATGGACTACCTGCAGCTGTATAGTCTTGCGCACTCTTTGCTGGAAGTTTTTCATCCAGTTCAGCTTTTTATCGAGGATTATACTAAGATACCTAGCAGATTTGCTTAGGTAAAGCATCGTGTTTTTTAACACGGGTGTTTAGGCATGGGAATCTTATACTTCCTCGTTAAAAGTAGAAAGTCTGCTTTATTTGAATTGACTCCTAATCCGTTCTTTTTGACCCAATTTTCGATGTTTGATGTCACACATAGTTGGTGAAAATTTGCTACTTACCACCAGGAAAAGATTTTACGTGGGTTTTTGGGTTGGGCTCAGTAAAGGGTTTAAGGCAGATAGGCATGGAATAGGAGACAGGAACCCGCTCTGCGGCACCCCTGTACCAACAGATCTATTCACCGAAGTCCCAGCGCTATTTTTTGTATATTTTCCTTTCATATAGGCATGCTGTGTGGGCACTGACTTGAGTGAGAAAGATCCCCTGGCATAGTGTTCTATAATACGTTCCATGAATTTTAGTGGAAAATATGACATAATAATCGGTCTGTAGTATTTTGGACTTACTTACAAATACTTCCATTGATTGCCTCCTGCATTTGGGGATATGATAAAATGGCAGATTTCGTAATTCCGTATTATCTAGCTGTACCCTCCCACAAAGAGTCGGTCTGAGGAGATAGTGGCACGGAGAATTTACATAGGTTTGAATTTATTCTAGACACCCTTTTTCGTAGAATTGACTTGCTGTATGAAAATCTTTTCGCCGCTAAAAGAAATGATCTATAAATGTGTGACACATTGGAAATATTGCTTCACAATCAAGTAGAAGAAACGATCAATGAGTGCTTCTCTAAATTGAAAACTAGATGATTTCTGACACCAAAAATTCCTACAGGCTCCAACTTAATCTAAGCTAATCAGTGTTTACCAGCGCTTTGACGTTCATATTTGGTAACTTTCACATACATATGTATGTATATTGGAATTTAAAAAATCGGTTAATTACAGCAAGTAACTATAAATTGCTTCTTCCTTCAAATCGACGACTTTTTTCCTTTGCGTCTTTCAATCCGGCGCTAGAGATGCTGACGTTGAAGTTTATTAAGAACTTCCACCGCCTGCTTTAAAACGCAAATCACAAATTTGAAACTCATCACAAAATTTAATCAAAAGTATTTCCCCTATTTAAGACTTTTATTAAATTTTCCTCTCGCCTTTTTTCACAGCCAACTAAGTAATCGACATTTTAT
>NW_016175593.1:0-9902 GCF_001687245.7 Rhagoletis zephyria
AAGCTATTAAGAAAGCGCCGCTAGATTGACCATTTCTCCCACTGTGCAATGGTCGCTTTTTTGCTCTTATTGCCAGTTTAGTTGCTGTGCCAGTTTCGCAATTGTTGTTGTCGTTTTTGCCATTATACTACGCTTCACGACAACGAAATTGCAGCAATAAATTTTAAATTCAATTTAAAATGAACATAAATTGTTGAGACTTTCGAAACATGTCATTTTAAAACATTTTCCAAATTAACATCGGCACGCAGGCACTAACACTATAGAGTATAAAAATCGCACACATAGTACAACCCAAGCTTTCCTACAAAAAAAAATGCGACTAATCCAGAATGAGTCCGGGTGCAATCGCAAAGGAGCTTGCGACTAGTGCCGCTTTTGATCTCTTTATGTGGAATGAACGGTTCGCTTTTGTTTGAACGTGACCTTTGAAGAGACTGTTAGTTAACATTTACACCCGAACGGGTATAAAAAGCGACTAGCCTAGGGGCCCTCATAAAGAATGGACGCGAAAAAAAACTAGTCGAATATGTTTACTAATCACTTTCGCAAAAACTAACTGTAAATATAAAGTAAGTATACACATTCATGTGGTATTTTGTCGTTATTAGTTTCGCGTATCTACTTTTTGTAACTTCTAGGTATTCTTCGAAATGTGTTCGGCGAAGTGTGAGCTTGCGGAGAAAATTTTGTGCGAAAAGCAAGAAAAAGTATGTGTGGACGCGGAAACATAGATCGAATCAGCATTTAAGCAGATTCGGGGCGCTGAGCTTTATAATGCAACGAAGACACACGGAGTCCAAGATGACTTCAAGCTAAAAATGTATACTTGGTGTGGCAATCTACCACCTGCCAGTGTGGCACGAAGAGCAAACAATTTATTATCACGGGTTCTAAAAATCAAAAAAATTATATGAAGAGGTGTTTACTATAACGTTTGCTGTCGTTCATAAATCAAAATAAAGGCTCAGTTCTATTCGGACCCGATTTAGCATGAAGCCATTACAGCTCTCTTGCCAAGAACTGGTATTTAAGTTACGGAGTAGATATTGTTCAGAAGGACAACAACCCATCACACTTTTCACAATAGCGATCCGTTGAAAATTATTGAAAGAAAATAGTTAAAAGCGACAGAAGACATCTAAAATTAGCAGCATTTCAAAATTAATTGGCAGAGAGCAGTAAGTACCGTCACAAAAACAGGTGTCCATAGCTTAATGAGAGGGCTCAAATATGAATGGCGCCATTTTGTTTATAATGAAGATAATTGAGAAATGTTTTCTTGTTTAATATAGTAAGCTTAATAAAGAAGATGATAAAACAGAAACCTTTTTTTCTTAGGCTGTGTAATATGTTGTTATAATGATTTTCGGCTGACAAAAATTTTTCGTGTCCATTCTTTAAGACCAGCTCCGGCTAATTAATGCCAAATTCTATCCTATTGAGACTAATCCCGTAATATTATTTTATACATATAGTATATGTCGCACACGTTCTTTAATAGTGTTTGAACTCAAATTTTTAAAGTTTGATATTATGTACAAAAAAATATATATCTACAGTTTAAATACTGACCTTCCAGCAAAAGCTGAAACAATGCTAGGTTGTAAAAATTTTCTTTACAGTATCCCTTGTTCATACGATTAACATGTGTTTAGAACTAATATTTTGTGTTCTCACACTTATCTGAAGTTTTTAGTTAACGCACTTTTGAGCCCTTTGTGCGATATGTGCGCATATAGAAGATTCCGCGTGTGTGTTATTAATATACGCCGAATTGAGCTTAACTTAATCATAGCAAACCAAGCGCATATTCATTTACACACATACCTACAGTATGCTTTTAGTCATATATGCACTTACCAGAGTAGCCAACTCATTTTTGAGAATTCCCCTATTTTGCCCAAAATTTCGTAAAATTCCCCACCCATCTCCAGATGTCATTCAGATATCTCTTTATTTACAAAAAAAATATGAATTTTGGTATATTGCTGGTCTTTCTGTTTATTTTATTATTATGTGTTCAAACAAACAAATCAAACCAAACTTTTAGAAAGTAAGTTAACAAATAAATAAAGAATGAAAAATGTTTATATAATATTTACAAACATACAGTGGTCGAACAAATTTTAGTCGCACCAAATTTGGCCAAGTTTTCACAATTTTTATTATTTTTTTTTTATATTTAATTTTTATAAATATATAGCTCACTCTTTAACGAAACCCGTATAAATCCAAGTTTTAAAATTTTTGCAATATTTAAAAAAAACCATCAAACTTCCGTAAAAAGTACGACTCTTTAATTAGATTTTCTAGAAAGATTTTTATTGTAAAGTTTTTAACTCACTCACTTTTTTTTCGCCGAAGTTGTTGTGGTTTTCTTCCATATATAAATAAATTGTGTTTATTCGATATATGAAAGCAAATGCGACAAAGATATTTCTAAAAAATCAACAGCATTTTTTAGCCATTTGAAACTTTGTTGTACTTGAATTGAACGAACTGAAATTCCCCACGAAAAAAGGTCCATTCCCCGATTTCCCACGCAAACTGAAGTTCCCTGCAAATTGGGTAATTCCCCGCGAGTTAGCTTCCCTGGTACTTTCATACATATGTGCTTGTCTATGAGCATTTATTGCTCACAGCTTGCGCATTTATCGTTCGCCTGCAACTTCTGCCGGAATTAAGTGCTTAAAGCGCAGTAATTTCATAAAATTTGCTTTTCTGTATTCGTCCTTTTTGGTGGAAGTTTTTCACTTTTTTTTATTTTTGTTTTTCTCATTTTGTATGCTCGTTAATTTCTTGCATTTTCATTATTTTACTTTCTGGTTTTTCCATTTTTAATTTATTTTATGTACTTCCTCCTACGCCTTGTTTTCGATATACATACATACATATGTATACATATAGAAATCATGTTGATGTAGGTATGCACGCATATGTAAATTTGTATATGGGACGCGCCATAAAATACACTCTAAAAAAATTTTGTTTAAATTCGCGCATATTAAGATACTTAAGTAACCAGTTTTCTCTCTTAATGAAAGCAAATTCACACACCGTGGTAACTAAATTAAACACTGCTTGTTTACTTTTACTTATCATATTTGAGGCGTACACTCTAAAAAATTTTTGTTTAAATTTGCGCATATTAAGATAGGTAACCGGTTTCCTCTCTTAATGAATGCAAATTTAAACACTGCCTGCTTACTTTTACTTATCATATGTGTGGCGTAGAACAAATTTCAAATTTGTTTTTTGAGTTTTAAACATTTATTGTTCACATTTTCACAGTTTACACATAAAATGTTTAAAATTTCCTCTAAAAAATTTTCGTTTAAATTTACGCATATAAAGAGAGGTAACTAGTTTCCTCTCCTAGTGTGTGCAAAATTAAACAATGTCTGTTTACTTTTACATATCAAATTTGTCACGTAGCGCACACAAGGTGTGGGTTTTGGGGCTAAATTTATTATGATATAAGAAATTTTGAAAGAAAAAATTTTCTTTTCCATTTCTTGTGCGTCATTTTGTAAGAATTTTTCTTTTTTTCTTGAGAGCTCTTTAAAGTTTAACTGCGAATGAAAACATTGTCCTAAAAATATGCAATGCATACTCACTTACTGTTGCTTTTTACACTTTACAGCCTAAAAAAGTTTACCTCTGATATGTACTTAAGAAGCATTCGAAGATTTAATTTGCTAACTTCGAATTCGTTCCACCAAAATGAGCTACATGATAAAAATACAAGTTCAGTTAAATTTTCGTTATTCGAATTATTAAAAAATGAGAAACCAGAAATCGACGAAAATTAATAAAAAAGTGTAAAAATTTCGTGAAATTATTTAATTTATTGATATTAAAATTCTTTTGTAAAATTTTGTATTACTTTTGAAAGTTGAGTGCATCTTTACCCGTAATTTTTTCATGATTAAATGATCGGATCTAAACCAAATTACGGGACGACCCTTAAGGTACCATCTTTCCGGTAAAAGAAATAATTATTGGAATCGGTTCACGCGGTGCAAAGCTATGCGGTGGAATAAATAAAAGAAGTAAAAATACTCCGAAGAATTGATAGCCTCCCTTTTTTGAAGCCGGTTAAAAATGTCTGAGCCTTTGTAAATTTTATGTAAATAAAATGCAATTGATGATACTTTAGAAAGTTTATTTATTTATTTCATACTGTAAATAAAACTTTCATAAATGTATTTTAAAGAGCGAATTTTCAGTATTTGCTGATGATATATATTTAGAAGTATAAACCCTTTCCCTCCAAAAATTTATTCCTGCGTGCGCCCCTGGAACTTAGTATTTATTTTTGTAAAAATATATTTTTAATTTCAAAATTTTGTAATTTTAAACATTTCATGTGTTTAGTATATTTAAACAACTCATGTTCAAAATCAAATCTTGAACATCTTGTGGTATCTAACAGATTCTGGTTGAAAATAAACACTTTTCAGTAGTAGTTTTACATGCACTTTTTAAGTGTAGAACAAATTTCAAATTTTTTTTTTGAGTTCTAAACATTTATTGTTCACAATTTCACAGTTTACACATAAAATGTTTAAAATTTCCTCAAAAATTTTTTTTTTTTAATTTACGCATATAAAGAGAGGTAACCAGTTTTCTCTCCTAATGTGTGCAAAATTAAACATTATCGGTTTACTTTTACATACCAAATTAGTCACGTAGAGAAAAATTGATTAAATAAATATGAACCCCTCATATTTATTATTTGTAAAAAATATATTTTTACTTTCAAAATGTTTGTAATTTTAAACATTGTGTGTATCGTATATGTGTGTATTTATGTGCGTATTTTAAACAGCTCATGTTCAAAATCAAATCTTGAATATCATGTGCACAGATTCTGGTTGAAAAATTAACACTTTTCAGTAGTAGTTTTTCATGTACTTTTTAAAGTGTAAATGCTTATGTACTAAACATTCAAATGTATCTATATATGTTTATATAGGCTGCTAGAGTATGCGTATAGCGTTTCATAGCGCATCGCACACCTCCCTTCTTCCGCATTTCCATATATGTACTCATTTTCACCATTTAGCAATTTCCACCCTCTCATATATGTATGTCGTATGCTGCCTATTTTCAGGGGTGCTTGACTACCCTTTAGGAAATACAGCTAACATTATTTAATGTTCAGGCTTTGACGAAATAATGAGTTTGCTTTAAGTTTTGTGCTGTGTAGCCAATTATTTTATGTTTTAAGTATGTATGAAAAGGTTTTTATAACAAAATATCATCGAAATATTTGTACATACATACATATGTGAGATTTTTTCGACTAGCACGGGAGGATTCTACATGTAATTCTTAGCAAATTTGTCGAAGACACGAAGAGTCTAAAATCAATTTGGAGTTGGCCCAATTTTCAAAAGCCTCCTATTCTATACGCGCATAGTCAAAGAAATTGGCCCGCCCTAATGTAGGCATATAAACCAGGGTTGGGCGAATTGCACTAAATCGAAATTTTCAATATCACTATATGATTACTGGTAGTGCATCTCAAATTTCACTAGCACTACATAGTGATAGTGAAATATCATTTTCAGTATCGCTATGTGGTTAGCGGTAAGGCAACGAAAATTTCACTACCACTGGCTAATTACACTAGTTTACAAATTTAGGAAAATTTGACGAAATACCCATTTCCTGACAACAGGTTTGTTCAAAAATGTACAACCACTAACTATATAGTGGTAGTGAAATGCATTTCCACTAAGTCCTTAGTGGTGGTGAAACAAATTTGTCACTATAGTTTTAGTGGTATACCACTGGGTGCTTAGTGGTAGTGAACATTTTATGGTTAGTGGTAGTGACAAATTGTTTTCCCTACCACTATGCACTTAGTGCTAATGCATTTCAAATTTCACTCCACTACTCGAATAGTGTGCAGCGTGCCCAACCCTGACATAAATTCAGTGAAAGCTCAAAATAACAACGTTGAATTAGAAGAGGAAGTGTTAACTGAGTGACTTCAGGCAGAAATTCATACAATTTCGAAAAGGTACATATCTCGCAACGATTCGCGCCAACATTTCATAATAATTTGACGTTTATTTCACAAGTTATTGTAAATAGCAACCACCGGTGATGGCGAATGCTCTGGGTATCCAAAATCGGCATTTGTTCTGGAAAGCATAAACGATCTTCACCAAATCCAATCCAAATCCAATCGTAAATTGCCGTTATGTAAGATACCTTTGGAATTTGCAACTGCCCATCGTATTATCTATATCTGGCTCCTAGAGACTAGACTTAGACCCCAATAAATATGCGATTGCCGAAAAAGAGTCATATTGTGGGAAAGAAGTAGAGGAGCATGTCTACAGTGGTATAATTTAATAGGACCCAGTTAGTAAATATCTAGACAGAATATTTTTTTTTAGCTATACCTGAGAATTGCTGAGCAATTTCTTAGCCAGGATGTATTTATGCTTCCCCTGCATTTTGAGATTATACATAAGGGTCATTCCATAATGTTCCTCAATGGTTTTTTGGTGTGAAATATTTTTTTTTACATTCTTTATCGACAAAAGGAGACGCCTATTTTTTATTTCATCATGATATTCGAAAATCTCGAAAAAAATCGAAATTTTGAACTCCCAGTCAGTTACGTAATCAAAATGTGCGTAATTACCTCGGCTTTTCATTAGAGTTTGAGATAGATTTAAATAAATAATTTTTTTACTTGTAAAAATTCCATTTTTTTATATTTTCTTTCATAAATTTGTTATTAGTTATACACCGTTTGATTATTGTTTTTTTTTTCAATTGAAATATGTAGTTTTTAAACTTTAAGGAGTGCACTAAAAATTTGAGAATGGAAAAACCGAAACTATAGATTTCAAGAAATATAAAAAAATTAAAATTTTTTAATGAAAAAATTTATTTATTTAAAGCTATCTCGAGCTCCGATGGAAAGCCGAGGTAATTACGCACAGTTTGATTACTTAACTGATTTTTTCCGGCAAAAAGTTTATTAATGCAAAAAAATTAAAAAAAAATAATTCTCTAAATAGGTGACTTCTTTTCTTCGATAAAGAATGTAAAATCAATATTTCACACCGAAAAAACAGTGAGGTGTAAATTTTGTATGGAATGACCCTTATGTATAATCTCAAAATGCAGTAGAAGCATAAATACATCCTGGCTAAGAAAGGTCTCAGGTATACATAAACATCTTGATGAAAATAACAAAAAAATTAAATCGTGCTATTATGATAAAGGTCGTGGTATTTTATTTTTTGCGAAAAGGCTAAAAGTAAAACAGTTTATTTCCTACAGGGAGCGTGCCTATATACATATGTATATTTGTGCGCTGATTTATGCCATTATTTATATGTATATGTAATCGTAAGTGCATATTTATGCCTACATTTTCTTATGCCAGTAGATTTTTATTTTTTTTGTACTTTTTGTACGAATACATTTTCATCATTGTTTTACTCATTTTTCATTCACGGGTGGTTCGAAAATTTCACAATATTAATGGAGTGCACAAAATTTAAACAACGTTTCTGCTCTTTATAATGTCTAAAATCCGCACAAAAAATATGTTTGCATTTTTTATATTTTGTATATTTTTTAAAATTCTAAATATCTTATTTTCCCAATTTTCGAAAAATGTTCAGTTTAAATTAGTCATAAGTAGTTAGCTCATGCAAATGTGTAGGATACGTATGCAAGTGATGATGTAATAAATAACAGTAATAAGAACTATAGATATAAATATAAATATACTAATATGTCTATCGGATCAGCCAAATTCATACATAAGTGCCAGAGTGCCACCGGGTGTGACGGCAGAAAAGTGAATGAGAGAACAAGAAGAGGAAGCAGCGAGCATGTGATGCGAAATAGTGATGTTAAAGTGGGTAAAATTGCACCTACTCTTCTGCCGTTTAAATCTGACCAAATACACCATTTTAAGTACATTTAGAATGTAGCAAACTAACTTATCGGGAAATTTTCTGCCATTTCAACGCGTTTTCTAGTGTGGGCGACTTTTCCAATAGCCTCCCTTCTTTGTAAAGTGGTATAGAGAGTGGTTCAAATATAATTTTGGCATGAACTGCCTTTAAAGCGCATTTTTAATATCAAATATTGTGAGTCCCTAAGTAGATATGGTACCGAAAGGAGAGGTTGACCACCCGCTATGAAAAATGTATACACATGAAAATACATACATATTTACTTTTTGGGTACATTTATCTAATTTTGGGTAAAATTGCTTCGGCAAATAGGTACAATTTGAAGATTTAAAATTCATCCCTAGTGCGAAAAATACTGTTAAGACATCAGCAAATGGGTGGATGCTGTGAAATCGACAAAGTCAGGATTAGAGGTACACGGAAGGCGCCAACTTTATTTTCTCCATCGTGATAGAGAACACGTCAAATATTTGAGGACATTAAGGACTTTGAACTTGAATGCGTATATTTCTTTGAAAACTTACTCTACGCCCATTGTAAATATCAATTTTGATTGAATAATCTTCAGTAGTTACTAAAATATCGGAGTTTTCGTATTTCTGAGAACTATCGTTATATAGGAGGTAGGCATGGTTATTGTCCGATTTTGCCCATTTTCAATACCATCCGTCCTACGCTCGAAGAGAAGTACATATGCCAAGTTTCGTTAAGATATCTCAATTTTTATTCGAGTTATCGTGTGCACAGACCAACAGACGAACGGACAGACGGCAGACAGCCACCGCGTAATCGATTTCTTTTTTCATTCTGATCATTTATGTATACATTTGTCTATATCTATCTCGATTCGTTTTGGCTGTTACAAACAACCATTATGGGCCAATTTCACAGTGCGTAGTTAACTCAGAATCGACAGTTAACTAGAGATTTTCAGTACAAAATTCTGTAGTTAACTCCCGATTCTGAGTTAACTACGCATTGTGAAATTGGCCCTACGTGAACAAAGTTATAATACCCTTGTGCACAAGTGTGCGCGGGTATAAAAATGATAGAGACAAAGATGGAGATAGAGAAAGTGACAGAGATAAAGATAGAGATATGTTATATTATGGTTGTTGTTGTTATGGTATTTTACTTTATGGTACGTTATGTTATGCTATCCTATGTTATATTATGCTAAGTGCTAAGTTAACTCCCCCTCACTGAACTCTCCGCAACTAATGTTATTTCACCATTCCTCACCTTATCTCAGACCGGGAAAGAAATGGGGTGGCAGGCATGTCCGCCATTGGTCCCAAAACCATAATAGTCGCCAGAAACTTAGGTTAGGTTAGGTTACGGCGGTTTCCACTCTGCATAGACCGGCAGAGAGACACGCATAGGCCAATTTGTCCCATTCTGATGCCACTATAAACGAGCTCTTGTTTTTCTCCCTTACTTTCCCATATGCTAGAACCGTCGTGTAACATTATCGTATCGTTGAAGGTCGCGGACGGCGTCCGAACACCGAAAAATAGCAAGTCTTGGCCTTGCCAGAGCGGGACAGTGGCAAAGTTAGTGTTGTACACTCTCCACCTCCTCCTTTAATGGGCCTTGCTTCCTGCATAATTTTTAAGAAAAAGTGGTAATACCAACTTTTCACCTTAAGCCAGCGATATGCCTAATGGTTACATTGTTAAAATGAATTGAAAATTGTGTTTTACGACAAAGAGTGTCTTTCTGTAGACGTTTTGGGTATTTTTACAACAGTATATTAGCTGTATGAATCAATTGATATATATATCTACATATATATATATAAGCATTATATTGATTTTATACGTCGAATAGGCGATGGAAAAACTAGATATATGTAACTATTTTGCTAGGGTGTCCAAACCAAACATTTGCCCTCGTACACTCTAAAAAATTTTTGTTTAAATTTGCGCATATTAAGATAGG
>NW_016175594.1:0-9901 GCF_001687245.7 Rhagoletis zephyria
CTTTGGTTGATTTGTTTGCGACGGCGGCTGCATACCTGCATACATACTGTAGCCAGCATTTGATGCCGTCTCGAATTTGCGCCTTGGAGTTGCCCCTACACGTGCTGCTTTTCCGATATTCTAATAGTTTTTGATTTTCTTTTTTTTTTGTCGCTATTTGCAAATTATCGGCTAAGCTTGCATACCTACATATTTAGTGATGTGTATGCGTACATATCTACATTGAAATATAACAAAGTATTTGACCGCAAAATTTGATTTGCTTAAGTGCAACGTCTTACACACATATAAATATGTATATGCTTATTTATGTGGCTGTATGTATGTATGTAAAAATTTCCTACTCAGTTGTCGACCGCAAAAATCTATTTGAAATTTAAATGAAGTCGCAAATGTTTATTAGCGGAAGAAGGCACTAAAGTCAAAACGTGCAAATGGCGATAAAGATTTTTTTTTTCAGGAAAGCTTTACTTTCTTAGAAATTTTGTATTTGTTAGAAAACATATTTGTTTTTAGTGACTATTTCCAGGAACTTAAGCGTTCAATTTTCAATAGAGAAAATCATGCAGAAAACTTACTTAATTGGAATTGTTGCATCTGAAAATAATAAAACACTTCAAAGACAAGTCATTACGAAAGCTATGAGAGCTGTGGAGCTCATCGATTAGGTAATCACTGGAATTTCAGCGGTCATTGTCTGATTGTTGTCGATATTTGTATCGCTCTCTATGCCTTTATCTTTATCGCCAACATATTTGCTATCGTTTTTCAATAGTTATCGATATTAACGTCGATAAATGTATCGATTATTTTTTGTATTAATTTCTACATCATCAAAAGTGTTTGATCAAACTATTCCATGTCTCATATACGTATTTTATGGAAGGAAATTTCGAGACAAAGCAGCTAGCTTTGTGTATGTTTTCTTGGACATCGAGCGGCATATTCGATAGCACTGCCTTTGTGCCCATCTCGTAAAAATTAGTGCCATGCGAGGCTGTCCATTTGAAAATATTCTTCTTCCTTGCTTTGCAGAATGTCTTATGGCAGACGATCCCGTAGACGGGTTATGATGACGGCTGGTATGCAATTATAAGAAGTTACATAAAATTACTGCACCGGACGTTGCGAGTTCAGCTATTTGTGTGGTCTGCCAATGAGGCCTCACCATAAATCCGAGAAAAAAATTTTCTGTAAAGTTCAACGCAAGAAACAAACCAAACCCATTCTTTGATGACCATTGGGGCATTGAGGTGCCTAAATGCAGCGTAAATTAGAACTTACTTCTTGATGTTAATCTTGCTAAAGCCCCACACGAGCAATGTGAGCGTGCGGAAGAGTTTTTGGTATCAAAAAAAAGAACCTGAACTCAGTAGTAATAGAAAAGCTTTAATGCATGATCGTCCGTCCGACTGTGACGTATGTATAAGGGCAAACTACCATACTACTCATACAAATTCAATAAACTGCCAATATTGGCGTGTCCCTTCTTCACTGATTCAATGGGAATTTGCCCAATTGAGCCAGGACTTTCTGATTTGATGGCCTGGGAGAAAAGTGAAAATCCTAGATCGAAAAGACTGTACAACTGAGTACTCTAGTACTAGTGATGTCCGAGGCTGGGTTACAACTTCAATCACATAAAACCTTGGACAAAAAATGCGCGTTTTCAAGATGAAGAACCAATGCAAATTTGCCAAAAACTGCTTTGACATGATTCAACCAATGGCAGCGAGAAATATGGTAACACCGAGCTGAGAAACAGAACACAGTGGAAGCGAAGGCAAAGAGAGCGACAATGAGGTGGCACGAAAAAATCGCCATCTGTATTTGTGGGACGGGAACTATGTACATATTTCATGGTGAATGGGGCGGTATGGAGAGGTGAGCTCGCCAAGATTATTTGAATGGAAGAGTATATAACCGTTAAGAACCTCAAAATAAAAATGGCGGCGCTGCCTTGAAGGTGATGACACTTCAGGACACATTCCCACTCTTAGTCAGACAAACCTTAGTTTACTCAAAACATCTTTAGTTTAATCTTTTATAAAATATTTTTTTTTGTAAATTTTGCAGATTTCCATTAAAACAAAAACACTGTTCGTAACCACATATATCTGTTTGCTTGAAACCTTCAAAGAACTTTAGGCCCCAAGATCGATTTATAGGTAGATGTATATCAAAAAGGATTGCCTCTAAACGGCAGTTTTCACTTATTTTAAGGCAAATTAATAAAAAAAAAAGTAAACTGCCAAACTTCAAAAGAGTTTCTCCCTAAAAGCACTGCCCGGCCCAGTCAATACTCGTGGATAGGTACGTAAAAATATCTCGCGTCGATGTGGCTGTTGTCACCATAACAGAGGTGTTAAATTACAAATCAATTAACACTTGTAGTGAACGCCTGCCAAAACACACAAGCAAACGCACGCGCACGCGCACACTTTAAATGCGAAAAAACGCACACATCAACGCAGCGAAATGCCCTAATGATAAAATGTGATCGAACAAAATGTTTTGTAGATAAGCGAATATGGTTATGCAAATCAACAACAGACAACAGACTATTGCAAATGAGTGAGAAAATTAAGCAAAACTAGAAAAAGTCGCGATAAAATCTACAAAGTTGACCAAAGGAAACATAACAAAATATGTATACGAAAACGAAATAGCAAATCGCAAATGGCAAAACGCAGAACGCTAAATCACAATTCGAAGTTGCATAAATTAAAATGTTAATTCGCCTAAACAGCCAAAAGCTATCAAAACAACCGAATATCACGCGCGCAGTCAAAAATTTCCATACAGCCGCTTTTCGCTGCCGAAAAATGCCATTATCCATAAAGACTCCAACTCCAAATGCGGCAAATCGAATAGCAACAAGCAGCTACTGGGAGGCATGCCTTGCCGTCTGCATTTAGTTGCGTCCACTCCAAGCTGCACCATCTCCCAAACGACTGAAGACAAAAATAAAACGTCACTGCAGTCACGGGACTTTGGGCAGTTGGAAATTAATTAGCATATCAAATACAACATAATTGCGATAATCGCACGTTGGCTGCTGCTGCGGCGCAAATTTGGCGAATTTGACTAACCCGCCGCCAATAGTTAACCGGTCAACTGGTCAGCCCGGCTGCCAGCAAGCCAGCCATGCAGTACGCTAACACAATCCGCCAATCGCCGCCAATTTAGCGACCTGTCTGCCGAATAGATTTGGTCGTTCTGTCTGCATTTCTGTATATGTCGCGTTGCGCTCTGCGCGCCACTTGTCTCTCTCGCAACCATTTACAGCGCAAGCTGTTGTTGCATGCCGCGCGGCCGCAGTCGTTTGCTGTCGCTGATGACCGCGCGCCGATAATGTACTTACAATAAGCGTGCCATTAAACACAATAATTAATATATAGACAGTCGCTTGGAGTTAGCCGGTAAATGCAAAAAAAAAAACAAAACAAAACAAAAAAACCAAGTGTGGCTTTGCATGCCCGAGAAGTATTTGCTTCTGAATCAATGCGCCAAAAGTATGAAAAAATACTAAAATGTTGCTTCTCCATATTTTCGTTTTTTATGTGTGAAAAATTAATATTTCAGCACAGCAATTTACACGTATTTTGTATAAATCCAGCAGATGTGATTAGCTCAAGCTGAGAGGGGCCCGATGACAGGCACTTGTTTGTATTACGAAGGTTCTAAGTGTGAAGAAGGCATTGCTAATATTAGAAAATCGAGTTTCTATTGATCGTGTTTGAAGATGTTTGTACACTATGTACTAATTGGTTTCCTTTTAAGCGCTGCTTCCCAGTCTATAAAAAGTCGAACAAAAATAAAAAATAGAAACTCTATCCTCCACCAAACAGAAGGCACACAGAAGGTTGTATTGATTTTTTGGATTGTGACCCGAGATCAGTGGTTCCCTCAAAACCTGGTCAATAATTGGCTCAAGTCCCATTGGGTGAGACCACCTCCCACGAAGTATCCTGGTAACCTATAAGTATAAGCTTTTTCACCTGTTCAAGCAAATTCCGGGAAGAGCGTTTTCTAAAGCCGTTTAGTGCAGCCTGAATGTCTCTACAAATTCTTACGTGGCATTGTATGAAAATAGTTTGGCTATTAACTGACATTACCTACCAGCATCTCACGTCTTTCAACTGGCTCTCACCAATGATAAGATCTGGAGATGTTGAACGAAACCGGATACAGTGGAACATATCATGTGGGAATGCCCTGCCGTTAGCATACTGCGGCTTAGTCTCCTGGCAGCAGGCCTTCTTCCTAATCATGAAGCCCTGTGATAGAGTACAGCATGAATATCCAGTTTGCCAAGAGTACTGCGATTTCCTTCAACTTTGCTTCTGGTGCTCAAGGATTAGCTGACAAATGTGCCCGTAGTTTATCTGGTAACGCTATGGATCTTAATGGTGTCTGCGAAGCCTCGCAATGTCTAGCCGGCTCTAACCTTATTGAGACGGGCCATGCCAAACCGTTGACAAGTTCTAACTTGTGCTTTAGATGCCAGTTGAGAAGTGTGAATGACTAAGTATATGATCAAGCATTGGATATTGCATGTAGACGTACATTTGCTCCACTTCCTAAACGAGAGGTAAGAAATTTGGAAGAGACAGTTAATGTGGCGTCCATAGAATTGTCGAATGCGTACTTACACAAAGGGGTCCATAATGGGTTCGAAAACGATCATAAAGTCTACATTCTCACTTAAGGAAAAGATCTATCTTCAGTTAGCTGACTTTTGAAAAGGCATTGGGTAATATTCACAGTAAAAATAAAGTCGGCATAATTTTCATTGAAATATCTGCCAAGAAAGCTGAGCCGTGATTTCTTTAGCAGCTACCGCTTTGCCGGCCTGAAAACATTTATGTATTCTAAGCATTGTAAATTGAACTCGCAAAGTCATAAATTGAAAAAATTATTAAATTCCAAATTTTGCAACTGAACGAAATGAGACTCTTTTGGTAAAATCAAAAATTGATCAATAAAAAGCAACGCATAACTCGATCGTTGCTGCCTCAGCACTGCGAAAAAAAAAAAAACAAAAAATAAATATTTCAATCAATGCAAAGGAATCATTAATAAATAAAGACAGGCAAATCGAGCGGCGGCGCCGACGACAAACAGCCACATCAGCATAAACGCGCTAAATGAGGGCAGTTTCGCTGGTTGCAGCCGTTCTTATACCAGGCACTGTCGCCCGTCGACGCAGCGAAAATACGTACGTACATACATACATACATACATACATACATACATACATATGTGCATGCAAATATATTGTACAATTGTGTGCAAAAATGTGACAAAAACAGCAATTAACCGATGTAGTTACAATTTAATTTATGTGTGAATGAAAATTGAAATGTTCAACGTCAAGTTTATGTTGTTGTTCTTTTAATTGTTGGTGCTTTCGGCGTCAAAAAAAAAAAATGTTAGTACTCTTCTACTGTATGTATGTTTTTTGCTGTCAACTGTCAGTTGTTTTTAGTTTCGGTGTTGTTGTTGCTGCTGCTGTTAAGCGCCGAAAACAAGTTAAAACATTTAAACAAACTATTTTTTTTTTTATACCCGAGCGCACTTGTGCACAAGGGTATATTAATTTTGTTCACATAACGGTTGTTTGTAACAGCCAAAACGAATCGAGATAGATATAGACAAATGTATACATAAATGATCAGGATGAAAAAAGAAATCGATTAAGCCATGTCTGTCTGTCCGTCCGTCTGTCTGTCTGTCCGTCTGTCCGTCTGTCCGTCTGTCCGTGTACACGATAACTCGAGCAAAAATTGAGATATCTCAACGAAATTTGGTATGTAGGTTTCCCTTAATCCAAGGTAGGTTGGTATTGAAAATGGGCGAAATCGGACTTTAACCACGCCCACTTCCCATATAACGGTAATTTCCAGAAATACGAAAACTGCGATATTTTAGTAACTACTGAAGATAATTCACTCAAAATTGATATTTACAATAATTTTTAGACGAAAAATAAGAATATTATAAATTTTTGGAAAATGGGCGTAGCCACGCCCACTTATGGTTACATGTGTATATCTTGGTAACCGCTGCACCAATTTCTTCCAAACTTGGCACAGTTGTTGGCCTTGGTACACCATACCAAATGGCCGAAAATTTTTTAAATCGGACAATAACCACGCCCACATCCCATATAACGGTAATTTAGAGAAATACAAAATCTTCGATAAATCATTAAATATTGAAGCTAATTTATTCAAAATTGATGCTTGCAACAATTCTTTACCAAGAAATACGTTTATGGTAAAATTTTGGAAAATGGGCGTGGCACCGCCCACTTATGATCACATATAAGTATATCGGTAACCGTTCTACCAATTTGTACCAAACTCGGTATGGTTATTGTACTTGCCACGTGTAAGCAAAACGTTGAAAATTATTGAAATCGGACTAAAATAACGGCCGATTCTCATATAACGGTAAATTTAAGAAATGCTTGAAACTTCAATATTTCGAAATTGAAGGACGCTAATTTACTCAAAATTGATACACCTCGGCTTACCATCTAGCGGAAGGTTTCGGAAGGGTGAAAAAACATATATTTAATACTTGCGCCGGGTATTTAATGTTCGGCTCCGCCCGAACTTAGACTTTCTTACTTGTTTTTTTTTGTAATTGTATTTAAGTAAAGTGAGAGAGAAGGCACTCCAAGAGCTGCAACTGGGAGGAAGTGAAGATTTTGCCACTGAACGCTGTGCTACTTGCTAAGTGTTGCATTAATAAAATTAAAAAGTTATCCAGGCACAAACACATATTGCACATACATACACACACACGCATACATTCATGCATAAATACTTAGGCAAATAACAACCCGCACCTAGAAAAAACGATTTTAAGAAATACTTTATAACAAAAAAGTGCCAAAGCTCAGTTTGGTTTCTCAGTTCTATTTTTATTTTCAGTTGTATTTGTGTGCGTTTCACTTGCATATTTTAACAATGTGTTGTTTTCGTTGTTGTCATGTTGTTGCGCTTGTTTTTATGTATGTACAAAATTTTTGTTTTCTTGTAGACTTTGTTTTTCGCGCTGCGTTGTTGCCAGTCAAATTACACACATTTGACCTTAATCGTTGCTCGCTGCTACTTTGTAGACACTAAACATTTTTATTAGCAGCTTTTTTTATTTCACTTTTTAATTGGGGGGCCGGCTTTGCTTGAGCAAAAACAAAAAATGGAAACTAAGCTACAAAACAAAAAAAAACAAAACAGCGCCTAAAACGCACTTTGACACCAAAAATGGTGAAATTAAAGTCGGACAACTTTTTTTATTGTTCTCTTATCTGGACATGTGTGCGTTTTTGAAGCTTCTATTTGAGAGCTCTATAGCAAAAATATACTTGGGCGTACGTATCTAATAATTTTACAGTGGCAGTCATAACGGAAGTACAGCTTTGAAATTGTAGCTTAGAATTTTTGACATTTCAGTTCGAATTTTAGGCTAAGTACTTTGTTAAAAAATGTCCTAATAACTCATTTGGGATATGAGCCATGCTATCAGGAAAATTAATGTGGCACGTCTTTTGCCGGCTAAACGAATCGAGTCTCTTGCAAAATATAAATAAAATTTAAATAAATATCTTTAGTTAGATTAGGCTGTGATAACTGCCTTCAACCAAGACTTGGATTGAGCCACACTTAACTTAAACGGGACCGCATGTAATATCATTCAATTTATCGATGTTGGTTCCGCTATCTTCCCTAGAATTATAACCAGTTCCTTTGGTTCCGTCGAGCTTAGATCAGACTGCTAAGTCGTAAAAGCATTAATTAAAACAACGCCGCCAAAGCCCAACCAGACTCAAGCAATGGGGGAGGAAGGGTTCTAAGCTGCGGCATCCTAACAAAGTCGATATCGAGTAACCCGGGTGCTTTGGATTTGCCAGACATGTATTTATACCTTCGAAATGGCCAAATTTCGTATCCTTACATTTATATTCAGAACGTTTAGCCTGACTTTATGTAATAGAAACCACGGTGCTGTACCACAATATAGCTACAACCCCTAATTGGTACATACATATATCCGGTTCACCATCCGTGGTTGTAAGCCCCGTTTTAGCAAGCGTATAAGCAATTGGCGCTCCTACTTTTTTCGGCAATCCGTTTCCAGATAAGACCATGTCCTGTCAGCGAAGGGAGTTGAAATTGTGTGAATTAGCAGGTTTTTGATGAATTCGATTGAGTCTGCTTTCCTCTGAATCAATTTGCCTATTTTTACCTAAAACTGGAAGGAGTTAACCCAATTATCAGTCGCAGCCCTTAGGCACAGTAGCAAATTATTCATTGTCAGTTTGCATAGAAGTGAGGTGAGAAGGCATCATGCGGTTTGCCCCTTGACGCCTATCCCCATCTCCTTATATGTATTAAGTTTTGCACAGCGTATTCTTCGTTCTTATAGAAGGAATTTGGTATTCGATTTCTTGGTGAATTCTCATTGCAGACAATAGCCTGAAGCTAGTTTCGTGAAGGCCAAAACTGTATCTCTTTTAGTCACAATTTGATGATGATTTATGAAATATGGACACTTAACAGAGTGAGTGTAAAATGATAAGATGTCATAAAATAAATACGTATATGGAACGATTGTGAAATCCTAAGATATCATTGCAAAACTGTTGCGCATCAAATGACATTTAAACTACTGAGAAAATGCTATAAGTCGAACCAATCGCTCTCAAAGGCAAACCTGTGTCTCAGGCCAGAAGCTCCTGTCCTTTTCTCGCGACGAAATTAATCCACACTCTGTGAGAGATAGTTAGGTAAAAATGGCATTTACATGGTAGTTGAGCCTAAATTTTATTAACTTAAAAGCATGTGATCATTTTCTTTAATGTATAGAGTCAGAAGCAATCGGCACGAATCGGAATATATTTAAAATAAAAGCCTATAATGAAGGAGCATTTACATTGTAAAAAAAATAATAACAAGTTATATTCAGGCCCCTTAAAAATCCCGGGCTTGGGGGGATCACCCCTATTCCCCCTCCCTCTCGACGAGCATGCATGCTAGGCACGACCGTCGTGCAGACACAGAATCCTTCAATCTGGATCAAAAGTCTGATCCAGTCAAGGTACTGTAGGAAAATACTGAGATGATCTTTGCAAAGCCAAAAGTATTAATATCAATTTATATTTATTATAACAGACATGCTTCTAGCCTTCTAAGGTATGTAGATATAAGCTATATATCCAGAAAGAGAGGATCGCTTTTGCACCTACAATTTAGAACTGTTTATTCCTAATAAAAATTTTGTATTGTATTCTTTTTGTAAACAATATTCTGGAACTATACATACAAATATGACATTAGACAACTAGTAAAACAAAAATATATATTAAACCGCGAGTGACTCGAATTTCTAAGCAAATTCTAGAAAATTCAAAGTGCATAATACGAAAAACGTATCGGCACTATTTCATTATTTCAATCTAAGCAAAGCTCCCGCGCACACTTGTCACCGATTGGCAGCCGAGTATGACCGGCATCGCCAAAGCCAGCCAAGTAAGCGCGCCTATTTTGGTGCAAAGTTCGAAAGAGCAGGAGACAGAGAGAGAGAGGTGGTGGAGGGAGAAGCGAAGCAGACAATGTTGCATTGAAAATTACAAACTGTCGCAAGCAATCAATCTCGTGTGCGTTGTGTCTGAAATCGTCAAAATCATTACAACAAAATGTCAACGGCTTTCGAGTAGATATATGACGGCAGCAGGCACTAACAACAACAAAAACTTATTTATGTACAAATAAAAGTTGTTCAGTATACATACATACATATGTACAAATGTAAGTTTATAGTAAGTATCTACACTTTAGTAGCGGCGGCAGCCTGGCAGCTAGATACGTCGCTAGCAGTTGAATGACAA
>NW_016175595.1:0-9900 GCF_001687245.7 Rhagoletis zephyria
TTTTTTTTTTTTTTTGTGCATTTCGTTGAAATGCTTTTTACACATCGACTTGCACGTCCCATACACAAGACACACAAACACACATGGCGACATGTTAAAATGCTGTAAAAAAGCATTTTACTCGTAAAGAAACAAATAAATATTTGTGCGAATGGATCTCTGCGCCAGCAACGGCCATGCAGCCAGAGCCAGCCAGATGCAACAGCCAGCCGACCGACCGACCGAGCAGAATAAATGGACGTGCGCTGGCTGGCAATGAGTTTGGAACGGCCGAGGAGCAGCGGTGCTGGCGGCCGGCAGCAGCGGCGACACAATGCCCACAGATTTGTGAAATTTCATCGCCACTTTTATTTGCATTCATTCAGTTTCCGCAATTTCCTCACAATTTTCCGCTCGTGACCTCAATACGACACACGACAATGCCGGATAAAGATGTTTTGTGGTTGAATGCGAGTAGGTAATAGGTAGTAGGCAGGAGAAAAAAAATCGGTTTTGGGTGGTGCGAGTGAGGCATTGCCATCTGGTTGCTTGATTGCGCGCGGCCAGCGAACGGGTTTGCCAATTGTTAGGGTGTGGTAACTGATGTGGCCCGATACCGTTAACCAACCCACGACATACATTCACATTCACAATTGCACAGCGTGAAAATGGCAAAAAGATGCACTGCTGCAGCCTTTATGATACTAAGTGCCATTGGCAGCGCTTGCTACTAAAGTAAAATTAAAGCTGTGGAATGTGGCGATTTCTCGGCTGCTTGCGCACTGCTTGAATTGTTGTTGTTTGGAGTGTGACGTCGGCGGCACTTTTATGGCTTTTGTTTGGCAGTTTCAATATTTTTGCACATTTAGGCATTGCGCTCCCCCCTTCTCGCTTGTTTGTTGTCACGCCCGACCTCCTAGTACATACGCCCACTTCCTGTTCCAATTGCTTGTCTCGTCTACTATTTGCCTGCCTCAGCCTGCTTGCTTGATTGCACTCATTCGCGTCATCATCATTGGCAGCTGCATTGTCATTAGCAAAAACAACAATGGCAACACATACTTACACAGAGTTTTGTCTTAGCGACACCAGAAACAATTTCTTGGCATGCATACCCAGCAAACACAGTCTCTAACGTTAAAGAAATTTGGATTTCTACATTAGATAACTAGGGTATTTCTCTAATCGTTCTCGAGTAGATGACGAAGTTAGAGAACTACATTAGAATTCGATTCGAGAACGATTAGAGAAACAACGCAAATTCAAATAAGTGTAAATAAGCAATATTCCAAATGAATGAATCATAATTTTTTTTTAAGTTCAAATAATTAATTATTATTTTATTGCAAATACATTTAATAAAAATTTTACAAACAAAGCGTTTTATTTAATAAAGCAAAATAGACGTTTGAAATTCAAATTCGAGTCCCATTAGAGATCAACATTAGAATTCCATTAGAGAATTTATATTTTCTCGAGTCGAGAACTATGTCCAATTTTTGTTGAGATTGCTATGATTTTCGATAGTTTTTCGAGTCGATCTCAAACATTTGAGATTCGAGAATGTGGCTAGTTCTCCAACAATTATCTAATCGATAACTAACCTCAATGTTTGCTGGGTAAGTATTCCAAGCGTTGGCGCACAGTGTAGCATCCTCAAGCTGCAGAGTACCCCAGCTTTTCCTTGGTTTCGATGATCGTTATTAAACGCAAAAAGTTATGTTACTAAATACCAGGAAATTCGAAAATTCACTGCTATATAAAACTACCGCGCTGACATGGAATGTTTTAGGCAACGATTGATTTCTGTTGACGAAAGCCTTTTCTGGCAGCTTTTGCCTACGGAGGCGCACCGGCGACTTTTACTTGACTTTAGCTGCCTTGGAAATCCACCTTCTCCCCTGCCTTCGATTGGCAGCGCTATTGGAAGATCTTTTAATAAAGCTTCCAAAGAGAAGATCTTCTGAAAAAAATACTTTCCTGATGGCGTTCATTTAGAAACACTGCTCATTTTGCCACGCGCATTTCTAGGGGTTTGTCGCCTTAAAGAGAAATCTTCCAGTACAAATATTATTTCTGGATAGGAATTCTATCGGAATCCGCAATAAAATTTAAATTTTTGCAAAAAAAAAACGATTTTTAACACCTTGCTAAATATCTCTCACCAAATAAAACATCTCGTCATAAAAAAAAAAAAATACTTTGAAAATAAGTCTTGAAAAAACGACCTCCCTTTATACAGATTCTGGTTGCTTTCAGTTGTAGTTTTACATGCACTTTTCAGAGTGTAGATTTCTATGTTTAGTGAAGTACTCACCTTGAAGATTGGAGCAAGTGAAACCTTCGACATAGGTAATGTGGTTCCATTGTTTAGATAATATGTATTATGTATGGCCAACAGTGATCTAACTTGCGAAGCGTTGAGCATATTTTTAGCATCGTTGATACTTTAGTTTTGGCTTGCATACACAGTCACAATTTGCATAAATTTCACAACCATACAGGAGCGTAGGCAGTTAGTACGCTTTGGCCAAGAAAAGTCTAATAATTGAAGTGATGATTAACTGCACTTAACTACACTTTACCTACTGTGCTAAGAATGTGATTTTTCAAGATTCTTTTTTTTAATTTTAATATTATTTTAAACAAAATAGTCGTGAAAATTCTAGTTTTGACTTTTTTTGATGACAACTTAAACATTACCCATTCATAGAAGCCCTCTCACTTATTCCAGTCAAGTCAGAGTTCAAGTTTTTAATATATACACATACCAATACGATGAGGGGGACAAGAAATATCTAATATACAAAAATCTCGTGTATGAAAATCGGATGAAAAGTATATTTCATACCACTAGGTGCAGGGGGCGTGGCACCTTCCATACCAAACCGAACTTTTCATAATGCATATATCCGGAAGTGTTCAAGGTAGAGTACTCGAACATGGTATGGAGATATATGAAATCAGTCCCATACTCTTAGAGAAAATTGAGGCTATTTGAAAAGGGGGCATGGTGCCTTTCAAACGTACTGAAACTATTACATACATATCTTTGTATGCATACACGCTTTTCGTAGGTTATTTAATACGGCAATAGAAATATGCCTTCTGACAACCACCAAATCGTAATATTAGACAGTTCCAACGACAGTCGGGTCTACGTAACCGGAACGACCCAGATTTATATCTGGCCAAGGACTGTCACTCCAGCAACACTCCCCAAAACTCTATGAGGAACTTGTATGCTGCTACAACAACAACAACATTAGAAGATAAATGCGTCATTGAAAATCATGAACGTGAACTTTTTGTCAAAATACTACACAAAATACTAAAATTTGAGTCGAAGTCCGATCGCATTGCAAGAGTTTTTTTCACCTGGTCCAATTTGGGCTATCTTGATCAGAGCTGTGTGACATTCAGTACAGGAATTTGCTGCTTCACTGCCACAGAAGAGAAACACCCGATCTTTATATAGCCATCTAATTCTTATAAAATAAACATAGAGCCAATGCAGTTAATAAATACGGGCTTTTATAATAATTCGACGCTAGCGCTACATGTTCGTGTTTGGCCGAGCTTCTCCTCCGATTTGTGGCGTGTGCCTTGTTATCATACAAACGGTCCCCGGCAGCTTTGCGCCGACTCCGGAAAGGCGATTGTATTTTTATGAGAAGCTAATTTTTAATGACTGAAATAAACTCGGAGGTTTTCCATTGCCTACCGAGGGGCGACCGCTATTAGAAAAAACTTGTATTTCTTTTTTATTTTTTGATGTTGGATTGAACCGGGCGTGAACGGAATGATAGCGCACAATGGTAACCACTACAGACCAGCGCCACCTAGCGAACAAAAAAATAAGTGTGTCGTCAAATTTCTTTTTCATCAAAAAAGAAATAAAATCGGCTCAGTACCGGTTTGGCCCAAGCGTTATAAACATTTCCCATATAATAAATTTTATATAATTAGTATTTATATGTAGTAGATATGCCATTTATTTGCATTTAATTTAATTTATGCGCACTTTCGTTTCCCTAACTTTTGCATAAAAATATAAATTTTCAACTGCTTAAGGCCAAACGTATGCCAAAGTAAAATCTTACCTTGCCGAAACCAAATAAGCTTCAAATCAAAAACTTGGCAATATGCTTACTAACTTAAATGGTAACTTTTAAGGAACATAAATTTACTTTCTTAAATATTTAAAATATGTCGCTTGGCACTTCTTGGTCGTCACGTTACATTGTGCGTTACTGCCGTTTACTTGCTGCTTTTCCTCCGCTTCAGCTTAGATGAAATGTGCGTCAGCTGCTCACACTGCCACACCCACTATTGGCAGCTGGCTGCTGGCTGCTGGCTGCTGGCTGCTGGCCGCTGTGCTGCATTTGTCAGCAACGTCTTTGAGCGCACATATTTTACCACTCGACGCGCCTGAATGGCTCAAGAGTTTTTACAAAATTTCAATTGCAATTCCGGAACACTTTTTGTGTTTGCCAACAACAACAACACGAGCAGCAACAATCCTGCTTAGAGCCTTCGTGCCGCACCATTCCGCATTTCGGTCGCGCATTTTTCATTCTTTCTCGCTACCAAAAGCAGAAGAATTCGCATTCTAAGGGAAAAACTCATTGCTTTTCAAGTGCATCCGCAACTGCAACTATTTCCAAAACGACACGGCGCACAGTGGTACAGCCTGGTACATAAATTTTTTGAGAAAAATTAGGAGTCGGCGTAGAACCGAAATTTTTCGTTTGCAACATTTATGGACATAAATCTAGAAAAAAAACGAAAAATTGGCGTGATTTTTTTTTGGGGCGCGTTGCCACCTGTTTGAAAAATTGTATTTAATTATTAAACTGTTAAAATAAATGAAATATTACAGTACGCATATCAAACTAAAGGGGTTTAAGAAAGTTGACTGCCGAAAATAGTTTTGTAGCGAGTTGCCACCTATTTGAAAAATTGAATTCAGTTAAAGTGATGAGGTAAATACTGAATTAATACACTTTTGAAGGAAGTGCACAATACGTAGAATCGAGTTACAAGAGTATATATTAAATTTCCAGATTTAAATATTTTCGAAAATATTTTATCTAACACCCTTATTCAAAAAAAAATAATAAAATAAGTATGCGTCATGACTCGAAAACTATTTGTTTGAAAATCTCACTTCTTAAAGCTCTTCAAATCCATTTAATTTTTTAGGAATGCGTTTTGGGAGGGAGTAAGAACACAAACAATTTTTTAAGTGTCAGTGAAGAACGCCGGGTACTATTTGCTAGTTTTTTTTATAAAATTGTCAATTTCGTAAAAACTTATAACGATTTTTTTTTATTTAAATATTGCTTTATAATATGAAAATTTAGTGTTCAAAAAACTGATATTTATTCCGCCGGAATTCCACTGTGCGTTGCGGCGGCCCGCATGGTATGCCTCCTGGCAGCTGCAGCGCTTAACACGCTTCCTATTTCTCACTTCCTTTTCGACTTTGCTCTCATTCTTTGTATGAGTAGTTAAGTAAGTACCTATATGTGTCTGTCGATTTCGTTTTTGTGCGTTTTTTTTTTCTTTCTTCTTTCTTCTCCTCCTCTTTTGTTTGCCTTTGAAGCCATTGTCACTTTGTGGCTGATTGAGTTGACGCTCTAATAGCATAGTACCCACCCTGCTGCTCCTCGCTGACGCTTCAGCCTATTTGCCTTACTCACTCATATTGCCTTGCAGAAAGTGTATGCGCTGCGCTTGATGGCTCAAACTTTACACCCCGAACGCTTCTATACCCCCTTCCTACCCTTTCGCATATCCTTCTCCTGCATCGGCTGCCGATCCGTCGTCTGCAACTAAAGTTGAAATGCCTTACGGCTTACTGTTGGTTGGCTTTTGTTCGCTTCAATTGTTGTTGATAGTGGAGCCATTAGATTGGGAATTAGCCTGAATCTAAATTGTTGTTGTGGATGTTATTGTTATTGTACATGAAATGAGAAGTGTCGAACAAAAGGTAAGCCACCATCGACAGCGTCATTAACACCATTTGTCGACAATGCTAGCAATAAAGGCAGCAACAACAAAACAAAAAGAGTAATAACACCATCAACAGCTTCAACCGCAATAGTTATCCGACAACAACAACAACAACAACCAGAGAAGAAACTCGTTTGCCTAGTGGCTATAACAAAACTAGCGCTTACCCCTTCGACCGCATCATGTTCATCAACACCTAACAACCTGAAACTCCTCGCCGCCTCGAACTCCTGCCATCGCCGTCATCAACTCCACTCCACTCAACTCAAATCAACTCCATTCGACTTGCTGCCTTACATGCCACATCTGTAGTTAGTCTCTTCTTGAATTTTGCTGCAATTGCGGTTGCAGCAATTCGTTGCAATGTTGTTGCAGCTGTCTCTCTACGATAGCCACTTCAGTGCAGCCAACCACTTCTTCTTAATCAAAATGTCCTGCTGTTAGGTCGTGGCGTGGCTGTCTTGTCGTCGAGTGCCACGCATTGCAAACGACCAAACGACTGGCAGTTATTGCTTCACCACCAGCCACACACCGAATGATTATAGTATGTATTTCATTTGCCGATTAAATAGAATGCATGTAATCAAAAACAATGGCATAATGGTATTTTTATAGCTGAAGCACTTAAGCCGTTTGCATTGCCTTAATCCAACACAAAGCTCAAATTTAATCATTTTGAAATATTGGTTTTTGAATGTTTGAATGCATTTACATTAGGTTTGGTCGATAAGGTTGGTCGATAAGGTTGGTCAACATCGTTGGCACCACGTGGATGCATCCTCAAATCTCGCTGATTTAGCTAGTCGCAGAGTAGTAGCACCAGAGACCGAAAGTACCGGCGATTGCGAGGCCAGTGCGAAAGCCCTCGAAATCGGCAGCTGCTATTGCCTCCGCTGGTAATTGACCGGTTACACATAATCCGAAAACGCAATTGTCTGAAGGTAAACATATTGCAACACAGCCGGAGCAGAAGCGTGTGAAAACCACATCTAAGTTATGCTCAGCGGCGGAACCGAAGGTGACAATCTTAGACCGAAAATACTCGGAAAGAAAGGTTTAAAGAGACAAAAGAAGAAATCCAGCGCACCAGTAAAACCAACAATGGTATGGTTGGTGGAGCCAAGTTCCGAAGGCAGTCAAGTTTGGTGCATGTGGTAACAAAAAGTTTCTTTCTAATAACCGTCGGTTTTTTTTCCGTAAACCCAAAACGATACAAAAAAACTTTCGAAATCCTCGTAGGACAAAGTGGAAGTGCTTTTCAACCAGTCGGTGTCAGAAGTGCAGCCCCCGTATACGAAAGAGCCAAACTCAGCAGACCAATTAGAGGCACCGGTTCTTCATCTGACGAACTCTCTTATTAAGTATTATATGGAAACCTGTCGCAAAAGTAAGTCTCGCAGGTGACACACAGAATGGTAGCCGGTGGAGCTAAGTCAACTATAGACAGCGGCTAGGACAGCTTTAATTAGAACGGCAGACTGGGACGCAGATTGTCGCAGTTGCAATGCGTTTAAGAAAGATATACAAAAGGAAGAGAAGGCATCGTGGGCGAAATTTTTTGTAACGACCACAGAACCGCCCCCATTTGGGAAGGTGCCTTTCGATGAGATCTGATCTTCCCGGTTTTCTAGAAACGCCAAGGGTAGGGCACACCAAAAGCAGTCTTGAAGCAGTAGAACATCTGGTGGACGTCCACTTCCCTAAGTGTGGCAGTACGTGGCATACAGGTGGACAAAAGCCCCCCAACACCTTTAGGCAAAGTACCTCTTAACCCTCCGGGTCCGAATGGTTTCATAGCAGCCATACTACAACAAACAATAGCCACAAAAACTCCATTTTTAACGTCTAATCCACAAAACTTACATGTAAGGAGGTAAAAGTGGTCTTCATTTCTAAAGCATCGAAGATGGTTCGAAGAAATGCAAACGATTTTAGGCCCATCAGTCTCCCATTATTCCTCCTCAAGATAATGGAAAAGTTCCTAGTCTGCAGATCTTGCGAACCCTTAAATCCGAAAACTTCAGCGAGGTCAAAAATAGATTGGCTGAAAGGGCACTGCTCCAGGAATATGCGCTGGTGGCCTTTTAAGATGTAGAGCGCGCCTTTAACAACGCGCACACCGTAGGATTGGGTCCACTGGTCACTCTCTGTAATGACGATATGTTGACTAGCAGAAGCATGCATGGCTCTTTGTGAACCTCAGAAGTAAGGGGAAAAGCCAAACACGGTCACTCCCAAATGGGGGGCGGGAGGTGAGGCGATTGGTGTCCGCCCGAGAGTCAGTATGGTTTAAATACGTTAAGGAATAAGCGTGGGGAAATGCCCTTTCGAGCATCACGCAACGGGCCTTTGTGGCCTCCGAGTGAACTCTATTTAAAACTACTCGCATAACCTAGCCTAGCCTATTTATTTTTGGTGAGCAGAGCTCTTCTTGACTCGCAGAAGGCAAATTCGAATGACCTACATAAGACTCGGTTCCCCAAACCGATCAAAAGGAAAAATGTGTATTTTTTTCACGCAACAAAGGTCATATCGATGTTTGGCATCCACCTTACTCCCGAGGGCTTTGCGTGTACTGTCGTAAGTCCTATAATTTATCTAAATGATCCCACCCCTTCAGAAAAAATACCCGCAACGTCTAGCTTTGCCCAAGAACTGTGTTTTTCCGTAAGTGACATGAACTTGAAATTCCGCTCTGCAGCGTATAATATACTTTTGCAAAAAAATGGGGCCGACGGATTTTCGGCCCACGCTAATGTCCACGCATACATACAAACATACTATAGTTTAGGTGAGTATTTACGCACTACACTTAAGAAATATTAACTTCAATAAAAGCGAGCATTATATTTACAAGGGCAAGCTAAAACGCCTAAATATGCGCTAAATAAAAACAACTATATAATTCCATATAATTGCGCTCTAGTCAGCCATACAAATATCTTACGCATTCAACTTCATGCTTTACGAACGGAAATCTCCTTGATTACATAAGTACATACAGACTATATACTCTCCTAACCACCATTATTTGTACTGGTTGCTCCCTGGTTGTACGGCGCGGCGCGTATTTTTTTTTTTGTTCCGCTGCGCCGACGGCGCACAGTGTACTATTTTGGAAAAATGGGACAAAATCGTACATCTCGTGAATTTGAAGNGAGAGTTTTAAACATACATTTTTGCTGTTCGAGCATCAAGGAGTCTATTCAATCCATGGTCGCAAAAACAAAAAAAAAACAAGTCTTTAATTAATAAGGCGTGCTTCACTGCACCTAAATAGCATTTTTGCGTTGTTTGAAACCCGTATTGTAATATTTAAATATTTCGAAACAAATTTTTTAAGCAGGTGGTAATACTCCTCAAAAATATTTTCAGCAGTAAATTGTCCTAAACCTCTTCAGTTTAATACCCACATTGCATTGTCAATTAAGTTAAACTCAGACTTTCAAACAGGTGGCAACCTTCCACAAAAGTATTTCTGGTTGTAAGCCTTCTTAAGACTCTTTCTTTTGACCATATTGGAATATTTACTTTATCTTATCAATTTAATTTAACTGCGATTTTCAAACAGGTGGCAACTCTGTAGTCTTTTTTCTTTTCATATTTTAAGTTAGATCTCTAGCAATATATTAGTGAAACTGCATTCAATTCCGTGCATTAGTTTTCGAGAGATGCGCTTACAAGTAAACGGACAGGCAGACAAAAATTCTAAAAATTGTTGATTTGGCTTTTTTCCATTTTTTTGCTCTAATAAAGACCTGCCATATTATTTTTTCTCTGATACTTGTAATGCACAACATCGGCCTGTTACAATATAACTACTATTTTGAGACTTAATATAAAAGTCTTTTCGCAATAATTATCAGCGAGATAAATATTTTTAAGTCTTCAAAGGCTTTTATT
>NW_016175596.1:0-1109 GCF_001687245.7 Rhagoletis zephyria
AGATTTAAACTACCACATATGTATGTAGTTCAAGAAGCTTCATTTTTTGCTTTTGCTTTTGTTTGACAGGAATTGTAGAAAAAATTAAGGCAAATGAATAAAAATTTAACATACAAAGAGTCAGGAAAAAGTTTATAGAATTTTCTTCAATCTAAGCGAAGCCGCAACGCTGGACACAGCTGCAAATTAGAAAATAAAAACAAGAAAGTTATCGTCGCTTGAACGAAAATATTTGAGTTTATAGAAAACAGAAAACATTCGAGCGTCGAGCAAGAAACACTGATTTTCATTAATTTGAATCAGCATATAAAGTCCGTTGAATACTCCCATAAAAATTTGGTGCTTTTTTTTGAGAAAAAACACGATTTTTCTTGGGTTTTAGTATTTTTTCAAATTCAAAACTTGGCAACACTGCTAATAGCATTTAAGTGATTTGTTGTTAAGATTTTTGCGCTACCATCACCATGTTCAATGCTTTTTAATACTTCTTACATATATGTTTCCGTCATTTACATAATTAAGTAAAACACGTTTATAAATTGTACCACTTTTGACATACAAACTGAAGTAACAACGGCCAACTGTGAGAGCAAATGTATGCTTCCATACGTTTTTATACTCGAGCGCAATTGTGCACAAGGTTATTATAAATTCGTTCACATAACGGCTGTTTGTAACAGGCGAAACGAATCGAGATAGATATAGACAAATGTATAAATGATCAGAATGAAAAGATCAGTCGATTAAGCGGTGACTGTCTGTCCGTCCGTCCGTCTGTGCACACGATAACTCGAGTAAAAATTTAGATAGATATCCTAACGAGACTTGGTACGTGCACTTGTTTCGGGCGTAGGACGAATGGTATTGAAAATGGGCAAAATCGGACAACAACCACGCCTACCTCCCATATACCGGTAATTTTAAAAAATACGAAAACTGCCATATTTTAGTAGCTACTGAAGATAATTCACTCAAAATTGATATTTGCAATAATTTTTAGACAAAAAATAAGAATATTATAAATTTTTGGAAAATGGGCATAGCCACGCCCACTTATGGTTACATGCGTATATCTTGGTAACCGCTGCACCAATTTCTTCCAAACTTTG
>NW_016175596.1:7949-9900 GCF_001687245.7 Rhagoletis zephyria
CTCATTTGAGAGAGTAAAATTGTAGTTTGACAGTTCCACAGGTTTTAGTCCGAAGTTCAAAGGAACAGACTATGTATTGATATGTTTTGGAAGTCAGCCTTTTCTGCCGCACACTTTAGTGAGAGAACGGATCCGCAAAGTATCCGAGAATGGAATCGGTAAACGGATAAAAATTCGCATTTCATCCAGTTTTTTTTACTTTTTCGGATCCATTTCCGATGGCTGGAATATGCTAATACATATTCTGTCATGGGGGAATCATAACAATTTTAACCAAACCGACATGCATATTTGCAGTGTTGCAGTGTTGCAGTGCTATTACTACACCACGATATTCTGTATGTCTTTTTTATTCCAAACTGTTCAAATTAGCGCACACAATGCTCATTCTCATAACTCTTGCGAGATGCCCTTGCTTAGATACGTTTTTATCTGCGTATTTATCAGGACGCAAATGTTGCCACACACGTTCTGGGACAGATACAAAGATACGCCGCATCCATTGTTTGGTCGTACAGCTAGTGAACAGTAGATGGCGTTAAATAGCAGCCGAACTTTGTGTTCACACATTTCCGCACTAACACTCGCACAGGAGCAATGGGGGGGAATTGTTTATGTCCGCGGGTTGTGTTCTTTGCTGCCGCATTAAACATTGTTTGACTTTTACTATTGTACATACATACATACAGTGACCTAAATGCAAATATGGACGCGAAATTTTAGCAAGTTTTGTATATTTAATGTTTCTTTTTTTTGGGAAAGTATAGTTCATTACCTAATCAAAACCATATATGTGAATCCAAATTACAGACTTTGTGCAAAAGCTATGAAAATTCTGCAAAGATTCACCAAATTTTCAAACATCTTAATCATAATTTTTTGATAAAATTTTGGTATGCAGTTTTTAGGCCATTAAATAGTATAATAACATGCAAGTTTGAAACAGCTAGGATCTATCGTTAATATTTGGCAATTTTTTTTGTTGGCGGTGTTACGCAATTACATACAAAGGATGTCCGACATTTTTTTATTTGATTTTTATATCTGGCCATAAATACAAATTTTTTCACCAAATGCTTGACAAATAATATTCGATCAGACTTACTGCCTAATCAGAATGGTGTACCAAGAGCTGTCAAAAGTTAAAATATTCTAAATACTCTACCCAACTAACAATTTTCATTTCATAAAACTCTACAAGCATCTTATGAGAGGATACGCAATTGGTTTAAGAGAATAGTACCCTTATAATTTCACCCTGGCAGAGTACTACGAGTGCTTTACAGGCTAACCTAATATTCGCGGCTTGCGTTTTGGTACGCAGAATTAAATGGCGCATTTATGAGAGCTATTTTGGTCTTATAAAAATACGATAGCTCTCTTTATAAGAGATAAGAGTTAACTCATAGCAAATCGATGTTGCATTTTTGATGGCAAGACTAGAATTTCATATAAGTATTATAGACTTTTAGAAGTAAATTTTCGAAATTATAAGCTAAGATTTTATGGGGAGTGAAATGTTATTGATAATAATGAACATTTTACTTCGAAAAAAAGCAAAACGCCTCAAAAATAATCAAAAGTTTGATTATTTTGTAAATTGTTATTTAATGTGAAAAAATTTAATGCTTTAGTCCTGCTCAATATTTGAGTTCAAATTCATGCATCAGCACTTACTATCTAAAAAGCGTAATTTTTATACTTTAAACTTTATATACTAAACTGTGTAAGTTAGCTACATTTTTGGAATTTTGTTTTACTATAAAACCTCCAGAATAAGGGCAAATAATTTTTAGCAAAAAGAAACCGACTTAAAAAAATATATATATATATGTATATATGGAAGTCGGTTAAAAATATGGCCGCTGATTACAAATTTTTCTTATGAGAAGGTTAAGTTTGGTTACAAGAGTTGTACACTTTTTTCTTACCCATATGAGAGTATTATTCT
>NW_016175597.1:0-2631 GCF_001687245.7 Rhagoletis zephyria
CAAAAAACGTCCAAATGACGTTAAAAACGTCAACCTGGCAACGTTGCTTACAACCANTATTGTGTATAGAGAAAAATTACTGGGCAGTTAAAAAACGACATTTTTTACACAAAAACGTCCAAACGTCAACAGGATACAAAAAACGTCCAAATGACGTTAAAAACGTCAACCTGGCAACGTTGCTTACAACCATCAACCATGCAGAGGTGGCAAACGAACTTTGCCATTGGCCACAGTGCCTACCCACCATTTTTGAACCAATAAATATTTTTTTTATAAATACATACATGCAAACATACCGGTCTCCCCTCTCACTGAGTTACTAACCATGTTATTTGGACACACACATGTAAACACATTCTCTAATCGAATTGAAACTTTTAACCGTGCCACCATAAATCACATTTTGAATGCGAGTTAAGAGTTCTTGTATCGTGTTAAGAGTGCATATAAACACGGAATTTGTCCACACGGTTGTTTCATGCAACTCTGTATAAAGTAAACTATTTAAATAGTTCTTGAAATTACATTTATGCTAAGCTTTGTTATAAAATTAACAGCTAAGATAATTTTTACAAGGCTGTTTGAGTCTTTAATTATTATTTTTCAATGTTCATTATTTTCAAGAATTGACACATGTATTAACAGGGTTGCATCGGGATAAACTCTGTTTGAAAGAGTGTTCGATCGACTCATTTCTGGTGTTGCATATAAACACTTGCATTTCAAACGAGCTACGCTGACACGAGTTAATTCGATACCGCGTTTGATGCCATATAAACAAGGTAACATCATCTACCTATGCTGACCTTGTTTTTTAGAAGAATTAACTAATTAATTTTAAAGTTAAAATTGCAATCAGTGATGGGTTCTAACATCAAAAAGTAGTTTTTATAAAAACTGCAGATAGGTCATATTGAATATAAGCCCTCGATATACTCTTTTATTTCTAAAGTACGCAAGTATGCACCATATGAATCGATTGTGCGTTTCCTTCTTTTTATGTACCGTATGCGTTGTTTTGATCATTAATGGAACCAATTCGTTTCCAGCGTATTTTCATTGTGACTAATTGTGCGCAACAAAAATTTAAAAATTTTGCTAAAAGTGGTTCTGCAACATTGAAAAAAAATATCCATAATACAGTATATTTTTTCTAAACAAAAGGGTTTAGGTTATAAATTTTATTAAAGATAATTAAATAAAAACAAACCATGAAAATTATTCTTGGTTTTTGTTAGGAAAATTTGTAAAAATTTACAAGCAACATTTCATAACGGCAAAACAAGACATTGAAAATTTATAACAGTTCAATAATATGTCATCAAAAAAGTTTTAGCCCAACACAATTTGATTCAGGTCGGAATGGGTTGTAAATTGGCTTGTTGCTGATTAATAAAATGTTTTTGGTACTGTCGATTTCTATGCTTCTATCAGATTAACCATTACCTAATATAAATAATACAGCAGTGTTGGGTAAATTTTAATTGTAAGGCCAATTAATAATTCGCCACGATAACAAAGTAGTTGTAGCGTGGGGGAATAGGAGTTTTAGATAAAAGGCACACATTTTCATAAACAAATTCAAAATGTAGTTCAATTTATTGAGTTCAAAAACAGCCTTTAAAATTAAGTTAATACACGATTTAATTTGAGGTAACGAGATGGAGTTATTCGCTCAGCAGTCGCGAATGATTTGAACCATTCGGCTTTTCATCGCTCTGAAAGTCGGTGGCAAAAGAAATTGAGGCATTTAAGAGGTCAATGAGGTTGCCACAGTCCTCATCATGACCAACAATTAATTAATTGTTAATTGATATCACTACAATTAACAATTGGTCAATTGTTATTGTGGAAAATAAGAACTAACAATTCATTAATTGTTAATTGTAGCGGTAGCAATTAACAATTAATTAATTGATAATTGTGATATTAATTTAATTGCAGTGCGTAATTAAAATTTTAATTGCAGTTACTTTTTTAATCAATTAACAAGATTATTTAAAAATTAATTGATTAACGCCCAAAACTGTAATACGGATATATAGATATGTATGTTATTGTTCACAAATTTCACGATATTAATAATTAGCGCTTTATTTTATGTAAACGCATGTGTTCTTGTTTTCTATAAACGAAACAGAAAGACAAATAATGACAATAAAATTGGTGTTTCTTTTTGAAAAATCTCACAATTTTTCGGTTCAGCCCTTCATGACTTTGAAGTCAGTTAAAAGTTAGCCGTAATAAGTGATCCAAAAGTAGTAGTCAACTACGAAGTTTCCTACAGGGTACTTACCCTGCAGTGAAAAATTATCAATTCTTAAAACTAACCAACTTACAGTTAGCTTTTTGGCGAGATTTCGATTAATACCTCACTTTTAATTAGCTATGACAAAACCAACTTAAAGTGAATTGTAAAGTCGTGCAGGAGTCATGCAGACGCAATCGGGAGTTGGTTTTCTTTACAAGTTTCTATTAAATATCCTCATACAAAAATTACTTTCAATACACTTTTTTTCTGAACTTCGCAGATTCTTTTTCATATTCAGGACAAATAAAAGGAAGATCGAAATTTTATACTATCATTTTGAAGTTATGTCTGACGGTGTTCGAATATGGGGCCACCCA
>NW_016175597.1:9164-9899 GCF_001687245.7 Rhagoletis zephyria
ACAGTACTTCTTTTTTCGCTCTTGTACTTCGTACTTCGAAGTACAGGCAAATCTACTTCTTTTCGATATTTTGTACTTCTGAAGGGAGATTCTGTAACCAGTCAGCGACAATTTTCGGATCGCTATCGCACTTTTTTACGCATGATATAAATGTTTTTGCGTACCTGCGCAGCTGCAAAGGGCTCTGAAGGTGTCGTGCAATTGGTTGGATCCGATTTATGCGAACTGCGTGAGGACGCGGTGCATCCCCATGGCTTGAAGGGTAGTCAGTGTTGCGTTCATCGCGAAGGACGGAAAAGGCCGTCATGTTTCCCCTAGGGATTTTAGGCCTACCAGTCTCTTCGTGTTTGATAAATCGCTTTTGTTAAAAGCGCTAGAGAGACCTGTACTTGTACATAAGAAACGCGATTCCATGTGACTGTCAGACAAGGGCTCAATATGCTTATTGCAAGAAAAGGACGGTGAGTACCGCCCTGCACACATTGGTAAAGTGGTCAGAGGAAGCCTTCACGCATGGAGACTAAGCAGTTGGAGCCTTCTTCGATCGAGGGGCCTTCAACAATGTCACTCGAGAGGCAATAGTCAAGTATATTCATAATCTGGTGGTTGAAACCAACCTAATAAGCTTACTTCGGGCCAGCGCTGTCGCGGCGTAGAGGGGGAGCGTCTGCACTCAGGACAGAGTAAATAGGAGCACTCCACAAAGTGGTGTTCTCTCTCCCCTGCTCTGGATTG
>NW_016175598.1:0-9898 GCF_001687245.7 Rhagoletis zephyria
AACGAATGTATTACGAATTCGAGAAAATGACGCAATTATATATTTCTTTTTATGTTCCTTCTGGTAAATCTGTTTCTACTTTTACCTCTCTTTTTACTTCTCTCAATTCCACTTTTAATTTTCTATTTCTACATGTTTTTGATTGTACTACTCTTTCTACTTTCATTTATTCTTCCTTTTCTATGTTTACTTCGTTCACCATTTCTAATTTCTTTTTCTACTAGCATTTTCGCTTCATCGCCTCTGTCATTTGCCGAGTGCCTTTAGTTATTTCCATCAAAAGCAGACGGGCCTTTTTTAAAGTCCAAATTCTTATGGCCTGATTACTTGTAAGGTTTCACTGCAATTGTTAGCAGAATTCGGGTTCAAATAGGTCCACAAAAGCTTTTAGGATTGTTGGTGTCACCTGAACCTCAGAAGACCCACAATATAATTCCTTAAAAAAATCGTTCTGATAAGTGGGATCCCTTATCAAGCTGAAAAGTATGGAGTTTTATCGACTACCCAATATGTGGGTCATGCCTGGGGAAGGTTACGAATTTTTGCATCAGGCTGGCGAAGCTCCACCACAACGTTGAACGCCATCACCGCAAAGTTAATCGTGGATCTGAAGCACAGTCGATTATCTGATAATATAATTCTAGTGGTGGTTGTTTAACCATGTGACCCTTTGGCATGATATGCTAGGTTAATTTGTATCCACATCGTAGGAAACGGTCAGCTATCTGAGTAAACGTCAGCGATAGACCAAATTGAGAAATGCACAGTGGCTTCCTCAAGGTGGCGAACTCTCTACGGTGCTGTTTAATCTTTACGTGGCCAAACTCCTTCCGTCGTCGTCTGAAGAAGTCACCATAGAGGGATATGCAGACGATTGTATAATCATGGTGAGAGTATAAACCTCGACAGCCTTTATTGAAAAAAATGTAATGAGCTATCTCTCCGATCATTATATTTTCTTTAAAAAATTCACCACGAATACTACGAAAATTGCGCTGAAGTTCGACATGTACGTCGACAACGCAAAAATTCAATCCTCAAGGTGGTGAACTCTCTACGGTGCTGTTTAATCTCTACGTAGACAAACTCCGTCAGTCGTCGTCTGAAGTTGCCGTAGAGGCTATGCAGGCGAATGTATAATCATGGTGAGAGTATAAACCTCGACAGCCTTTATCGCAGTGTATGTAATGGGCTATCTCTCCGATCATTATATTTTCTTTAGTGCCAAAACCTCAAAGCTTCTGCCGCAAGTTCCACCGCCATGCTTTTCAGCATAAAGACTACAAAAATTGGGCTTGAGTTCGACAATACAAAAATTCGAACCCAAAATCTTCTTCACTAGCTTCTTCTTTACCCAAGTAACCAAGTTCTTAAGTAGTTCGCCCTCAATACATATCTTGGGTGCTAGAAACCCTGCTAGCAACGTTTAAGCCTACCGGCCGGCCGATGGTGAAATATCCAGCGACGGTGTGGTCGCTAAGAATACGCTTGAAATATCCAAATTTGCTTCCACGACAAAAGCTAGATACAGGTGGTGAAAGAGCTCAACGTCCTACAATCGAAGCAATGCCTGGTTGAATATGACGGTGGGAATTACTTCAAATATGTTCCGATTTGAAATGTACCATCTCTAGATTGCACCTGCGCAAAATCGAGCTAGGAAGTTAACCACTGCCCATCAGCACTGAGGAAAAAGAACAACCGAGTACGATCAGATTAACCCCAGCGCAGCTTCTTTAATGTTGGTGCCACAAATTCAACACCCATGTACCTCCTTCGGCGGAACGTAAAATTGAAGAATGGGAAAAGTCATCAAAACACCTTACCATATGCATCTCCAAGCCGTCTACCACAAACAGCATAACCGTCTCCCACTTTCAAGGCTTCTGCCTTGTCAACTCAGAGGACCAAGATAGCATCATTTGATGATCCTAAAGATTTTTCCTTTTTGTTGAAAAAAGCTTGAGCCTATAGTTACTACTAAATATACATTTGGTATAGGAGAGCCAAATGTTCTTTATGTGATCGTTTTCAAGCTAGGAAAGTAGTACTGATTACTTTGATATTGAAAATAACGATAACATCTGCATACGACAGTAGCAATTATTACCTGTGACTTGGTGGTTAAGTGTCCTAGTAAGTTTTACCCTCTCTACATCGGCTTAAAAAAGTAACTCGAAAATGAATAGTTTTTCGAAAACCTCGTTTTGTGCCGGACGGGTTACAGAGGTCGTTCCCAAATCGAGCGGAGCTAAGATCTGTGTTGCCGCTACGATACTAAGAAGTCAGCGGGGATATGGTCCATAGCTTATGCTATTTCTGAAGCAACGCTAATAATTTAAAATCAGCTGGTTTATAAATGGCTGCGATATTGGATTGTGGAGAATATAGTTATATTTCAATCTACGGGCATGTACACGCAAGAATCAACAGGTCTTATACATATGCGCCATATCAGCTTTTCGCGTTTGTTTCCTTCGAGGCAGCAGTGTTGCTTTTCAAGAGTTTTGTAAAGTTCTTTGCTTACATTTAAAGAGTGTTCTGAACGACGGCTACCTACAGATACTGATCCGAAGTTATTCAATTGTTGCTATATTTTCTAGTACACTTTTCGGACTACGTTCTTTCCCGTAAGCGTTTCCACCTTCCTGAGCTCACGTCTCTTTTTGTTCTTCCATTTTCTCCTACCGGTATTGCGGTTTGAATTTACCTTCGAGTCGTGGATTTTTTCTATCTAAAAATGTTTTTTTTTTTCTTTCATAGAGGAGAAAACTAAAGAGTTGCACATTACGGTTCTCAGTGCTATGGTGTCTGCAGATTCTCATTTAGCTATTGCTTTTTATTTGGCAGTGAAGTCCGATAAAGAATTCGGGTTCCATGAACCTCGCCTCCCTCAAGTTGATTTTATGAGACGGCTTCCAGCTCAGCGCTTAATTCAATGTTGCCGTTATTAAAAAATATACCCACTTATGTAAAGAACAGTTTCGCTCTAAGAATTAGCAGTGAGAGAAGTGACTGAGCTGTTGCTGGTAGTAGGATATTTCGGAAAAATTGGTCGAGAGGGGTTGTTCTTCAAACTCATTTTTATTTAAAGGACAGATAATTTTTAAAATGTACTCGAAAAAAAAACAATTAGGCTTGCTGTGTTGATTCTATTTATATATGTAGGTTCGACCTTTGAAGTTTTAAAAATCTTAGACATCATCAAAACAGATTTCTACTCCCAACAGCAAGAAATCTGTTTACTTCACACGTAAGTATTTACAAGAAAATTTCTCAAAGCCATACAAAATATGTTTTGGAAAACCGCAGTCAAAGGGCGACAAACCTCAGATATAAGAAACAAGATGGCAACATACCGCAGCCGACAGCAAACACGAAGCACACAAAATGAGAAATATTGAGAACCCTGAAGTACGCCGAAAAGCATGCCTGCTGCGGTGTTAAGCGAAGCAGCCAATCGTAGATAAAATACATAACAACAGCTTAGAATGGCACAGAATTGAACAGAAATTCCATAACTTTACAAGCGCTTACAACGGCCAACGACGACCCTAATGGAAACAAGTTGGCACTTAAACACCGGATATGTCAATGGATAAAGTATTGCGTACGACGATGACAGCGGCAACAACTATAATGCCTACAATAGGTGAGCTGTAGCACTTACTTAGACGGCAGCAACATGTATACAACCAAAAAAAATGGTGAAAAAAAAACAAAATGCATATAAAGTTTGCGATACATCTCTGCAGCTGTGATGTTGCAGGCAGCACCAGAGCTCTGATTGTGCCCACACGACCTATGCTCATCGAACGAACGCACAATAACACACACACACATACATACGTACCTAAACATGCCTTTACTAACTATGGCTACGCATGCGCAGTTATTGCAATTTAACAAAACCTTTAGTCGTTTACTTCGAAGCCGCAAAGCGTTATACCTTTGCGCATGCGTACAAATATGCGTGCTTGTTATTGTCTCCATTGCAATCGGGGCTGGCTATATGGCCCCTCTTTGCTTGCTAGCTGGCTTGCCATGTTGTCACCGCTGTTGTAAGTACATCCTCGTAGCCGAGGTTGTCTTATTGTTATTGGCACTCCGTGGCTTGGCCATGTGTACTAGCGTGTTCAAGTTCGGCTGGGTGAAAGCTCGCTACAATGGCGCAAGAGCGGCAGGCGCAAGGTGGCGGGGCTACACGTTGCGTTTATTGTTTTAACGATCACAAGCGTATTGGTATAGGAGACATTTGCAAGCGCTGAACCAACAGCAGCAACCCTGGAGGTCGCCAAATGTCAATATATTTCACTGTGGGAAAGACCATCATTGACCATTTGTTTGGCGCAAAGCTACAAAAATGGTAAATATTCGAGCGAACAAAGCGTGCTAATAAAATTGATGTGACTTTTACTAGCAAATGCGCTTAACAATGTGCTGACCTTACAATTAGACAACGTATTTTGCGATTATTTTGCTGCTAAAACTAACATATAGGACATTTGTATTTACTATTTTTAGTCATTGCGATTCGACACTGCGAAAGTTGAAATTATTTAGTCGCTGCCATCTGCGTGAATCGTTTAGGTGCCTAAAAGAATTTCGCCCGATATCAACAAAATTATTGTTGTAGCGGCAGTATTAATCTCCGCCTATATCGTCTAATCTATTTGTACTAAGGATTGCCCCGGAAATGTGCCGACATACAGCGTGGGACCAAAAGGAAAAAACATGTTACCTGAGTGGATTTAATAGGGAAAGGGAAGATACGATTGATGTCATGTGAGGTTCAGTCACAAGCCCGCCTTGTGTTGGGTACGTCGGGCTCATGTTCGGTTAGTAGTTGTTTAACCAGCTAAAGTAACCAGAACCCCTCGAAGGAGCTCAAACTTTTCGTCTGCGATGTGTGGTGCCTCACGGGACGAGAATTGGTGATTAAATCTCAATGTCCAGCCGGGTCTCACTGATAGAAGGGCTCCCTTAGGCATCTAAATGCCAGGACGAATGTGTGTAGCCAAAGGCAGGTTGAGGAATTTAGTGAAGTATTCAAGTCCAGCCATACCCAAATAGCATGGCCCGTCAAGTCCAATGCCTTCCCAATCGACACCTGAAGTTCATCTCTGGGGTAGGTAAGAGGTCCACTGTGTTTTGGGAGGGGGTGCGGCTTTCTGGCGACCCACACATTTAAAGGTGATATCCCAGAGGGCGATGTCTTCTTCATGAAGGCGGTACAACTTAGGGTGGTATAAGACGAACGCTAGACCTCGGCCAATGTCCAACCTATGAAGACGGCTGAACTATAACAGTTGCCTACGCCTTGGGAGACCTGTTACTAAACAGTGGATGAGGGAAAATGCGGTTGCCTACTTTGGTACTGTTGCCTCTGCGGGTAGCGGGTGGGAAAGTAGTAGTAGTCTCCTTTCAACTAAGCATGGTCGTAAGCCAGAACATAGTCGCATTTGACTGACGTCCTATTCTCACACTCGAAGATGTCAGTGTACTGAACCAAAATTTGCTGGGTGTAGAAGCAGGATTAAGTGGGCTGAGGGTGAGAAAGGTGTGCAGTTGAGGAGAGCTTCTTGAAGCTGAGGAAGCTTCTTAGGTATTTCTTCCTACCGGCGTCTAGCGCATCGTATACAGTGCATGCAGAGGCGGTCAATGGTGTAAGCAGTTCCGAGATCAGATAAGGCCAGGATAGGTTCTTAGATCGCTCCATTGGTTGCAAAAGTCGCACCCAACTAAAGTGGAGTTCGGATGGGGCATGCTCAGCAGAATAGGGTTTTGAATTTTGTACTCTTCGTCGTACCAGTTTCTCCTTCGTGGGCGAAAGTCGTTACCTAATCTTAATGGGAACTGTTCCATGTCTATCTTTTAGCCAACAACAAATATTTGCGTATCGTTTAAAGTTTAGATCTCAAACTAAGATTTGAGGAGAAGTTTTTCCAATTTTCTTTTTCGTGAATTTGGTCTGCAAACGTTTACCAAAAACAAGAAAAAAATTAACATCTTTCCCTTACAATGACTTTGTCTAGGATAAACGAAAGAGACTTCTTGAAAAAAAAAAATATTCTGAGACTACAGAGACGCATTGTCATGTATGAGAGTGGTGCCTTTATTCTGCACTGGCTTTAGAAGAAGTGGTACTTAAGAAATCTTAGGCACATTCCTTGAAGTATGAGGGTTTTCAAAAGGTATGATCGATGGATTAGTTTGTGTACCCTAAAGCAATTTTGTGTGCGGAGAAGGAAAATCTTTTCTATCTGCTTTTGGTAGTAGATATAAGTACAAAAATTTGAGATGAGGAAATTTTAGCTTATTCTAGACACAAATAAAGACGCGGGCTCAAAAGTTTACCCCGCAAAAAGACGCATAAACTTATTTTCGCGGTCAACTATGTTTGGCGTGTGTAACAGAATGTAAATTCCCCAAAGAGTTTTTGGGGTATGATACTGAAGTGGAAGTCCTTAGACAGGTATAAATCTATGTTTACGCATCTTTCTCCGTGGAAGTTTTTTACGCGCCTTTTTTTCGCACATTTTTTTCACGCATACCTTTTTGTTGTCAAAATACTAGCGCATCTTTATTCTTGTCTAGTAACGATCTATATATAATGCGCGAAGCGATTTTTTCAGGATAAAAGATCTGCCAAATTGAAGCGCTTGGTCTGTAGATGTGCAAACTGGTTTTAGCTTTTTGAAAAGAGTTTCCACCTGTTGAAAAATTAAATTCAAGTGATTTAATAATCAATGCCATCAAACCCGCACCGTTCGTGCGATTTTCCAAAAAGGGGCGTAAACTTTTCACTTTTCACTTTTTGAAAAGAGTTGCCACCTTTTAAAAAATTATATTCAAATTATTTAAAATAATAAATCTATTATTACAAACTGGGTATCAACCGAAAGGGTTTTGAACAGCTTTGTTTCTTAACTGAACTATAGGAGGGTTGCCAATTGTTTAGAAAGTTAAATTCAAATTATTTTAAAAGTTAAATGAAATATTAAATTATGGGTACCAATCGAAGGGGCCTTGAAAAATTGTTATTTCTGAACTGTATTTAGCGGAGTTGCCACATTTTTGAAAATTAAAATTAGACATAATTCATCAGTTAATTAAAGTATGTATCGCAGTGTCCAGCGAAGGAGCGTTAACAATGATTAAGCTTGAAATTACTTTTGAAGAGGGCTGCCACCTGTTTGAAAGGGCTAACTCAATTAACTAATTCAAAAAGTATGTGAAATATAAAAATACCGTAGGCAAACGAAAGAATGTTAAAAAATCTTTAGTTTGAGCATTTCGTGTGTTTGAAGAGAGTTGCCACGTGTTCAAAAAGTTACATTCAAATTATTTAGTAAGTTGGATGAATTATTAAAATATGGGTATAGATCGAAATGGGTTTGAAAGGGATTTATTCCTGACCTTTATTTAGGAGGGTTGCCATTTGTTCGAACAATCAAATTCGAATTAGTTCATCAGTTTATTGAAATACATGTATAACACAATGTCAGACGAAAGAGATTTAAGAAGATTTTATTTTGAGAATGCCTTTGAAAAGGAATTTAAAAAATGAGAGGTCAAACTAAAAGTCTTAGCCCTGTAGATGTATGATAAAGTTTTATTTTTTTAATTAAGAACCGGTCCGATAATCTTTTGGATTCCTTTGACAAGAGTAGGAACTTCTGTGAGTAAAAGGAGACGCAGGTATATTTTTTACATTTTTCTTTTTAACAATGTCATTCCACAGAACCAGAGTCTGAGTATCTATGACATTATCTATTTCCACCAGAGGTCTTCAATAAATTGGACATATGGTGTTGAGAGACGAATCACTTTTACGAGAACTTTACAGAAGCGACTAAGATTACTTACTGTCAGAAAGAGAAATACTATCTACACAAAGGTAAAATACCAAAGTCAACTTATTACTTCAATTTCCTTTTGCCAATATTATTATAGCGTTTGACTTTATTAACTTACAACACATGCCAATCATCAACCGAATACTTTAAATTGTCTATCAATATGAAACTCTAATAAACTCATAAAATCCAACCAGCCATGGATGTCGGCGGAAAGGAAAAAACAATTTGTACTGATTGTCAAAGCATTTCGTTTGTCAGAAGTGTCACACGATGGACTGACAATGTCGCCAACATTGCCACATCAAAATAATCAGTAGCAGCAGCAGGAAAAGCGGTGCATTGCAATCATTGCAATTGTAGACTTCATTACACAAAATGCAACAACAAACATGCGAGTACTTATGAGTATTATTTTATAAAAGCAGTGCAGACATACATACAAGCATATATATGTATGTACAGACTAGTACGTACGACAAATGATGCTGCTGGTGGCAGTGACGAGCAACATAACAATAATGACGGCTATGGCGATGACGTTGTTACTGACGTTGACGTTGACGTTGACGCTGACGAAGAACGAATTGCAGGCAATATTTTTGTTGGCAATAGTAATGTTGCAGTTGCTATGATTTCAACCACGTACGGAATCCAGATGAATTGCGCACACGCAGAAGAAATGATGAAGATGATCACAGTGACGTTGATATTCTATCAAATCTCCGTCCCGTAAGTCGAGTGCGGTCAAAAGCTGCAGCAGAGCAAGATAGAGGGGCTTCATTCATTCACCGATTCATGGAGAAATACGAAACAAATCTTGAATATAATGGTAACATGGTTGAAGTCGTTAAGTTGGTTACTAACTACTACTTTATTGGCTGAAGTGCCTTGGTGAGTAGCGGATTTGGACATTGCAAACAAGCTGAGTGAAGCGTAATATTGCGCGTGATTATCAATAACAATTAGCGGGTTAAATGTTGGACAGCAATTTGACAACTTCACTTTTATTTATAAAGATATTTCGTTATTTGTAACTACATATAAACATACATACTTACATATAAATTATACAGTGGCAATATCAGCCGCAGACATAAACACATCAACAATGGCCTTGCATGGCTAACAGGGGGATACCGTAATACTAACTGATGTGGCAGCAATGCAAAAAGCTTTCACTTTCCTATACTTCAGCAAGGATCAGATATTTTGCAACAACAACCCAAAGTAGTGGCGTTGAAAAGTCCGCTTTTGCGCTACCTCCGGGGGCACCTCTACTCAATTTTCTCTAGGTGATGTTGGGGAGTTTACAATCACCACAGGCAGGAGGTTCAATAAAGGTGGGTAGGCACCGTGGCCAATGGTAAAGTTCATTTACCACCACTGCATGATTAAGTATAAGCCATGCATAGTCCGCAAAATGCTCCGCAAGCAGTGTCCGGAGGATGCATCAGACTAGGCCGAGCATACCTTGAAATGCCATCTAATGAAAACTTAAGAAAGTTCAATTACATGGCAGTTGAGAAGTGCATATGCAAAAATTTCATAAATTGCATAAAGGAAATTTTTGCACATGCAGCAGTACATAGCATGTATTTAGGCGCCCGGTGTTAGCAGTCGCGCCCTAACAGATAGAATCATCGTCTAGGTTCCTCCTAAATACTCCCGATACTCTAGGAGCGGGATTCCTAGAGTTCGTGCAGCTCTTATTGGATTCTAAACGATCTAAACGAGTCCTAGAAACTACCCTACTACGCCAGTGCCGAGAGTCTGCCTAAAAATTTTAATTGTGTTGCTAAGACAATGGAGAAGTCCTGCCCTCGAGCTTCCGTCCAGGCTAAGTACACAAGCCATACAGGAGCTCTCTGTGTTCGCGCTTCGAGCCGATGTTTTTTTTTAATAAAACTGGAAGGAGAAAATTAGCCACCGACTGGAAATAATGAAAAATTTAACTTGGATTCTATAAAACAGTCGAAGCATCCTTGCTTGCAAAAAACGTCTGCAAATAGCGTGGAGGGTAATTTGGGCGAAACTCT
>NW_016175599.1:0-8530 GCF_001687245.7 Rhagoletis zephyria
ATTAGGCGCCGCGAAGTAAGCGGGCATTGGCTAGTATATTATAAAAATCGTTGATGTAAAATATTGATTCGCCTAACTAAATATACATATGCACATAAACGCAAAATTAAAAATATGTACATATCGAGCTCTAACTGCCAGNAATATGTATACATATGGACATAAACGCCAAATTAAAAATATGTACATATCGAGTCCTAACTGCCAAAATAACGTAAGCGACATTTATTTCAAAATTTTCTTTTTGATGCAGAAATATATCTAGATAGTCGAGGAATATTTCTGCATCAAAAAGAAAATTTTGAAAAAAATGTCGCTTACGTTCTCGATATGTATACATACAATAAAATTTGGCTCTTTATTTCCAGGCTGGGGCGTGTCCCGTCGTGCCGGGCCGGGCCAGGCCGGGCCGGGCCCCACTAAAATTCTTAACGTGCGGGCTTGTGCGTGTTTTTGAAAGCTGATTTTGCACTCGTGTCGGGCCGGGCCTGAAAATTTAGGCCCGTGCCCATCTCTAGTTTGAGCATTCATAACATTAAAGAGGGTATCCACCTGTGTAAAAAGTTAAACTCAGATTATTATATAAATAAATAGTATAGTATAGTATAGTATAAATTGACATGGGATAAAAGTGTTATTTCTGAAAAAAGTTTTAACAAGATTTTGGTTTTAAAATAATTTGAATAGGGTTGCCACCTGTTTTAAAATTTGAACTTAATTAATGCATTCTAAAATTAAATGAAATATTAAAATTTGACTTGAAACGAAGGTTGTAAGATATCTCTAGTTTGAATTTTTAGAATATTAAAGACGGTTGCCGCCTCTTTAAAAAGGTAAACTCAAATTATTTAATTGAGAACGCTAATACGGGGATCTAGGCTAATATAAAAAGTAATAGAAATTTCTGCAGTATGAAAGGAAATAAAAATGAATTGAAGTAGTGATACACGTCATGGCATATATGTATGTATCTATTTGTAAGCTGTCTATTGCTAATTATTAATATTTTGCAATTCATATTGCTATATTAAATTAAATTCAAGTACTAGCAAGAACTTAATTCAAATTAAATGTCACGACTGTGTGTTCCTTAGCCTACAACTGTGCTCCAGCTTTCAAGGAGAAAGGCTTTTAGTAAACCCATCGCATACTTTTTTATAATTTTCTCTACCTAATATTTTTCTTACAAACAGCCTCTTTTGATCACGTTAACACTTTTGCAGTAGACAAGTTTTCGCCAATGCTGCGTTAAGCAATTTTTTTACTTATGTATATAAGTATGTACTGAACCTCTGACTGCTGACTGTGTTCTTAATTCATGTTTAGTTTCGTGTACATGTCCTTCTTTTATACATGCTTATATAGTACATACATATAAACAATAAGCTGATCGAATATTTGCCACCGTCGTTTGGCCACACACACGCATTGGCACTCAATTGCTGTTACTTGCTCACGATCCGTTTGCAATCGTTATATTGTTGGAATTGTAACATTTTCGTGCGATAAAAGCGACAGAAAAAGGGCAGCTAAAGTTCAATAAGCAGTACCTTGCTGATATTCAATACTTCTCAGTGGGTACAACATTTCACATTTTTCTTTTTCTGCGCCAAAATATTATCGCTTATGCCACGGGTAGCCAACAGAAGCAAACAACATGCGTGTTACTCTGTTGTAATTGCCTTGCAATGGAAACCAGTACATGGTTGGCGCGGATTACAAAAACAAAAAGAACAGGTATCGTAAATGATTTTTCTAGTTCACACTTTTTAACCTTGGAATTCAACTAAAAGAAATACTAACAAAATCTTAGATTTGGACGATAACCTCCTACTTATTTAAATTCATACATTATGGGAGAAATGTTTCCCACTTCGTTAGAAGTATTAGAGCATAAATATGTACAGTGAGAAGCAAAATTTAGTGCATGGTGATTTTTGTTAAATATTTGCAAAATTTTTAAATCTAAATTTTTTTTTTTTGTTATTTTTTCCTAAGAATACCATACAAATGAACCCTAATAAATTTATACAGAGCTTAAAAAAATTCAACAAATTTTCATAAAAATTTTGAAATTTTTGATCTAAATTAAAAAAAAATTTGGGTATGCAGTTTTATAGCCGTTTTAATTTTAGTAAGTGAAATTTGGTTGTATTTTTATACTGTATTAATCACTTGTCGGAACCGGAAAAATCGGACCGCTATTACATATAGCTCCCACACAACTGATTGTTTTATGAGATTTCACTCATTATTAACAAAATACTTATAGTGAAAATAACAAAGAATGAGTCACTATAACCTACAGCCTCCATAGAACTGATTGTTCCGATATAAGATTTTACTTTAAAACTCCTTCCTTTGGACAGCTAAATTCGAGAAATTTCGTGAGCTATTTTTTAATTAATCATACAAATTTTTGTGTTATAACTCCTTTATGTAGGCAGCTAAAATTATAAAATTTTATTACCGGTTTACATACCGATCAGACACACAACAGTGAAAATCATTTGTATTCGTGCTTTATAGGGCATATCTTCCTTACCACAAAGATTATTCAGATATGATTTTGTTATATAACTCCTCTATTCAGTAATCGGTCATAGTAAAATTTTCTGATGTTCATAAAAGGTTTGAAGCCTTCAGCAGGAATCGGACAGACGGCATTCTATTATTATGTCAGAACAACAAATTCCAGCTTAGTTTCTTATCCAGGATAGTTCCAAAATAAATCCTAGTATACTTGTGTATAGCGCTGGCAGAACAGCTACTAAACATGCGCAAGCAGAACACTGAAACACAAACTCATTTGATGATATCGTCCGAAATGATCTTTAGCTGGGCAACCACCACGTTATGTACATAAAAAATGGGCGGCTCTTTTGAGCTTCAGAGTGCATCACTTCTCTTATATATACGGATGTTTTGCCAAGTATGTTGCATTATCGTGCTCGCAGATCATGGTATCTATCCTCCCAATAATAGAAAGCTCTAGGCCCCTTTTAACTAATGTCCTTACCGTAGGTCCAGAGGTAGAAGCCTCCTTTATGTCGAAGAGTCCGCTCAGAGCAATTTTTTAAGAATGGAAACCATGCACTTACTTTATTGAGTTCCGTTGATTTCCGTATGGAGACTATGTTGAGAAATAAAATGCTTTTTTTTCGAGAAGATCTTTTATTCAAAAAGCACATACAGCTCCAGTTCATAAGGCAAAAGAAAATCATGTTACGAACGTCATTTTCACAAAAGTTTGGCTATCAAGTGCCCAGACCTCAACTTATTGGATTATATATTATAAACTATTCTGGAGGGCATAGCTAGCATTACACGACATCGAAGTGTTGAGTCTTCGAAACGCGCTCTTATCCGAGCAGTGGAAAATTTACCATTGCATGGGTTGCGTTCTGCAATCGATGAGTGTCCAAGCTGACTTCGCCGGCTGCTGGAAGCATGATGGAGGCCTTTTCGAGTACGGTAGATATTCTACAATAAATAGCGAAAAAGACTATAAAAAATATATGCACTTGTTTTCATATATATTAACCAAATACCATGTATGTAAGCATTAGCTATTAACAAGTATAAAATATCTGCCAATCAATATGAACACACACTCACTCCCGTTTTCCTTTCATATTATACGGGCGGCGATTGATTTATCCTTCTTCTTGCTAACACTTATTTTAATATCCCTTAAAGAAGCTTTTGCTTGTCATTTAGAGTCAAAACGCAGACTACGTACACATATACATGCATACTCGCATATTAAGCAATTATGCGAATTTCAAAAATGAAATATTTTATAATGAAATAATTGTAAATAAAGAACAGAATTGAAAAATATATAGACAAGAAATAAAAATGAAAACATTCCATAAAATTCGACAACGATATATATGAGGATCGTCAGCGAACGGAGATCATGCGTGCATCTTTTACAAATTATGCTTTAATTAAAATTCCTGGTATATTAAATATGACACAATGCTTTGAATTCCGACGCGAGAGGCAAAAAGGAAGGACAATATGTCGCTTGGTTGGCATAAATGTTATAAAAAATATGTATGTATGTATGTTATTATTATTATTATTATTAACAGTATCGGTCATACAAATAGCAACCCATTTCAAAATGATATGGTTTGCCACATTTTATACATATTTATTTATTTTTACGAATTTTCACTTAAAATACTGTTCATTCTTTAACAAAACCCTTATAACCCCAAGATTAAAACTTTATAGAAAACCAAAAAAATGCCAAAAAATTTTACCCAAATTTCAAATTGTTTTTAGAAGGTTAAAACTTTCTCATTTTCGTTGTTGGGGTTTAAAACTTTGTTGAAGACTAAAAAATTGCAACCAAATTTCGATCTTTTTCTCGGGAGTGTTAGAATTTTTTAGTACAGAGTTTCGTAGCCCATTCAATTTCAGTCTAATAAAGTGCAAGTTTTAGGAGGCTAAATTTTACAGTTGATTTCTTAGATTTTTTTTTTTTTTGCCGAAGATCTTGCTGTTTTCTTCCATATAAAAATAAATTGTGTTTATTCGTTGCATGTAAGCAATTGCTAAAAAAAAAATTCTACAAATCAATGGTATCCCCAGAAAAATTCTAACTCTTTTAAGAAAAAAGTTTGAAATTTGGGTGAACATTGGTAGAATTTATTTAGTTTCCTACAAAGTTTTAAACTTCCATTTATATGGGTTTTATTAGAGAATGAACTGTATTTAGTTAATAATTTTTAAAAATAAACAAAATAAACATAAGTGGCAATCAATATCATTTTGAAATGGGGGATCTATTGATATGACCAATACTGTATATGTGTATATATAAGTAAATATTATTAATTGGTGAGATATGGACTCAATAGCCGCGCCGAATCGGTCGATTTGCCAGTACCAGCTGAAGTCGCCTTTGGCCAACGCTGCAGTTAAATCAAAAAAAGCAACATTGGTCAGGCAACAACAATACAAACCTAAATATTTTTGCTACTCATTGCTTTTTCAGCCAGAAAGTCATTAACAAGACCTGTTGCTGCCGCACGTTGACAATGAAATGACGCCTAAGCGACACTGCTATTGTTGTGTTGTGGCATAATTATAGCAAGAAGACGCATTTTTTGCCTTTGTTGCCGCTGTGCGTGGCGCATGTGCGTCACTTATGATTTTATTTCTGCTGCAAAAATTCACAGCATTCAGATAAGGAATGTGTTCGGCCTCTCTGCTGGGCTGTTTTAGCCGCTCTGCTGGGCTGCTGAACATTTTGCTCGCCTTATGAGTGCAAGCCAAGTCAACAACTCGAACGCGCCTGCTGCCCATATCGGGTATTATGACAAATGTGCCTATGACAGACGTTGTTGTGCCGCAGCATTGCAATTATTATTATTTTGCTGGTGCGCGCAAAATTATTTTTAATTTTTACTGCATTTTTGTGTCGAAAAGCATTTTTTTGTTGGTCGCTTCTAGATTTTTTTCAAACCAACTTTTATGTGTGCAAGTAGAAATGTAGCTTTGACTTTTTTCGCATACCTTTGGCGCATTTTTGAGTTGTAAATGATCGTGCAATGAAACGCGCGCGCGCACAATCATTGATCTACGCATGCGTACGCGTCATGTTTTGTTTGCTTGCTTGCTATTTTTTTTTTTAATATAAATGTTGTTAATTTTTTTATGAAATATTTTTGTTGTTGTTGTTGTTCATTGTGCTGTTGATGCATTGCACAAATAAATGTGCATTATTGGCATCATCAGCGTCATCACCGTTGTCGAGCCGAGCGAGATAGATGCGTATGACCGATCGTCGTCTGCCGTCATTGGGGCGTTATATGTCGCATATTAATAACGTCTGGCATCTGTTTGTGTTGTTGTTTATAAAAATTTTGTTTTCTTTTTGGTTTTTGCGATTTTTAAATACCTTTTTTGGGTCGCTCATTTAATCTTTTCCCTCTATATATTGCTGCCATTTTTGTCGCCGCACCTTAATTAACCGTTTTTAAATTGGCGATAATTAGCTTTGACAGCGTAATTTTCCTTCGATATACTTCACCTTTGGCCATAAACAATTTTACAAAGTGCAATCATTCAAAGAAAATGTTTCTGCGCGCGCCTTTTAAACGCTGGTATTTTGTTAATTTCAGGTCGAGTATTTGCACAGCAATGTTGAAATTGATATTCCAGCAGGAATTGTATTGATGATGGCATAAAAAATTTTATAGCACAATTATGTTGTTACACTTGCAATATAAAAGTGGTTAATTTTTCAATTTGTAAAATATTTCTTTATATTCTCAAATAGCTGTGGGCAATTAAATGCAAGGTTGTCCCGAAAAGGGAAACTGAAAAATAAAAAATAAAATATGATTTAGGTAGATCCATTTTTGGAAATTAATTACTACTGCAAGTATTTATAGAAAGTCAGTAAATAGTGTTTCATGGTATTTGTCTGCATAAAAAAATATTTTTTTTTTTTTTATGTGGATCACTGGGTCTTTATGCCGATAGTTAGGCTGATACTGCCCCATGGAGCACTGGTTTCGAAGACAGCAATGGAGAAGAAAACATTTCTCAAGAGAATAGAAATTGTATATAGGCTATCAATGATCAACACGACAGGAGCACCTTTACACTTTATTGCATCTCTGGCCGGCGGACCCTTCGCCGGGCTTTATGGTACGGAGCAGTTTGTGTGCAGGACCTACGGACAGGTTAGCATAGCGTCAAATTTACTCGGGCTGATTGACTACATGATCCCGGATCTGCACTTTGGGATGAATTTCGAAGCCACTATACAGGTCGAGGGATGGCGGGAGGGCATTGAGGAGTGCTGGCTCGGTGAATATCTGCACAGACGGGTCGAAGATGGAGAAAGGCTATAAGCTGCCGAACTACTACAGCATTTTCCATGCGAAAATACTGGCTATATGGAGCGCGGCGGAGCTACTGAGCAACAACCTAATAAACAAACAGGTGCATATTTAATTCGCCAGTCAGGCTGCGATAAAGGCGCTACTCTCTCATAGTACTTCCTCGAGATTTATGGCGCAGCTCGCAGTTTGCTACATATTAATAGGATGCACTTCTTACTGGGTGCCGGAGCACGCCGGCGTCGCAGGCAACGATGAGGCCGACAGGCTGGCCAAAGTACCCTTTGCCGGAAACCAAGCTGATAGAGGAGGTGCCGATTTCCCTCCGAGCGATTAAATGGGAACTTGACCTATCCATGATCCGGAAGGCTGCAAGCTCGCTCCTTTCCCTCAAGAGGGAGAACTCTAGGCAACTGGTAGGTGTTCTAACTGGACTTTACCTGCTGGCAGCGCATGCCTATAAACTGGCGCTGACTAAAGATAAGATCTTTAGAAGATACATAACGCAGGAGAAGACAGTGGAGCATATCCTCTGCGAGTGTCCTGCCCTTAGGAGACGGCGGGTTAGTCTACTGGAAGCCTCCTACCTAATATGGAAGCCCTCGGGAAAGGTAGGGTATAACGAGTGGTTTCAGTTTGCCAAGAGGACTGCGATGTGCCTAGCGATTCTGGGCGACCACTTCTTCGAGAGCTTAGACAGTGCAGGGAAATTTCCATTAGAGGGTATGCTAGAATACGCAACAAAATCAGGATTTTCTGGGCATCAAAAGTGATCATATGCGGCCTCCGAGGGAACTTTTATCAGAGATGCCCGCACAATTCAACCTAAAACTATATCCGATATCATCTGAGACATTGAATCAATAAATTCTTCATAATGGCAATCCTAATCAGATATTCTTCGGGGCTCAAAAAAGGTATTTACAGAAAAGTGATTTTGAATGAGAAATTTTCAAAAGAATTCCTAATTAATGGCAGGGTGCACAGAATATACTAAAACACTGTAGTAATTTTATTAAAAATTATAAAATTCGGTTTCATAGCTTTTTATGCAAAAAGTCTTTGCATTCAAAAGACTTAAGAAACGAACTCGCATTCCATGCCAGTAATAAGTATCAGCAATTAAAAATTCACTCACATAAAACTAATCACTTCAACTTCACTTTTAATGTCCTTTATTTAATTTTATTCCTCTCTCCATTCTTCGTGCTTGCTAAATTTTTATCAACTTAGTTTCATCGAGAATCGATCAACAAGTCATAATTCATGTCAACATTTTATTTGTTGCTGCTCCAATTGCTGGTCGGCTACCTGCGCGGAATAGCCATTGGAGTGACAAACTGCAGTGGGATACCCTTTAGAGGAGTAACAGCTAGCCAAGCAGCTAGGCGCAGGAGCCAAATGAAAAGACAACACCAACACCAACAACAGCAACAAAAATTGCATTGAATACCACTGGAGCTGGTGTTGCGCCTACTGTCGTATGGCTGCTGTGGCTGGACTCTTTCGATAATTTATGCCAACTCAACACGGGTAGCCACCCCGTCGTGTAGTAATTTACGCGTTTTACGCGACACAGTCAACGTCAGCGAACGACAAGCGACAAGTGACAAGGGACAAAGCACGACTTAAATGCGCAAGTACACATACATACACTAGGCATA
>NW_016175599.1:8543-9898 GCF_001687245.7 Rhagoletis zephyria
AAAAAAAAAAATATTTAAGTGTTATGCATGTATGGCAAAGCTGCACACATCCATAGTTCGCTCTAACATGCCATAGGTTTAACCAGAAAAGGTTCGTGGCTCTCAATATTTAAGTCACCTGAGCAGTGCTAAGAAAAAGCGTTCAACTTTAGCGCAGCGGGTGTGCATGAATTATTTAAAAGCCGTGAAAAGTGACTAACAATAACACATATGTACATTTATAAAAGATGCAGCTGCCTTTTCGGTATGCGTTATATTTAACCAGAAATGTCAACTTTTTAGAGCAAACACTCATGCTGTGGTGCTATCACAATATAGTTAATTGTTCCATATTGCAAAGCTGTTAGGAGAGTTTCGCTGCAGATTTGCTGTACTGAGTACGTGTTTTCTAACTCACAACCTCTGAAGTATGTACATACATTAGACTGCGCCTTAGTTGTATGGAGAACATTTTTTTGTTAAGCTACAAAGCACAACTCCCCCTAGAAATGTTCCTTTGTTCATAAAAACGTGTCCTGCGTAAAATTATTAAAATCAAACAACGGAAAGACGTGCCTCAAAGGCCCTAAATTACAGCATTTTCATGCAATTTTTCACAAAGTGAAGAATTTAATATGTTTTAGTGGCACTTGATTTAGTTTTGTACCCCGATGTCAAATATGGCTACAATATTTTAAACCTCCCAACTTTTAAAATGATTGAGGTTTTTCCCACGTAAAATTACAATTTTCTAGGGATTGAGAGATTAAATTTTAGCCCAGTAAATTTACACTAAATTGGTAGAAAGAAGAAAAAAATTGTAGTAGCGAACTTTGTATGCAGTTTAATTCTATTTGACACGAAGATAATGAATCTACAGTCTTGCCCCTAAATTTCATACGGGAACATTCCGCCATCTTGGATTTTAAGTTTTTTGGATTTTTTGCGATTTGCAAGCTTATTTTGTATTTTGCGGAATTTATGTGGTGGTAGTATTTTAATGTGCTAGACTTTTATAAAAAAAAATTTAACAAATTAAATAAACAAAAGAAAAACGGCCACAACTGGTCAAAATGTCACTTAACTTAATCAGCCGGCCACAAGTGAATATATAGGTTTTACGTTTCTAGTTAGAGAGAACTGTGAAATCACTTCGTTCTTGTTAAATATGCCTTAGACCTAGCCAGGCACAGACTTTTCAAAATTTACCTTCTCATTTTACCTCAGCTATTGGCGGAATTTGAAATTAAAGGCCCAGGAGCTTTCAACGGCGAGTCAAACTTAAATCTATATCGGCCCCACGCATTTTTTCTGGACATATTGATTTAATTTTCATACCAGGATAAAATTGAATAACTAAATTCAAATTTGCGGTC
>NW_016175600.1:0-9897 GCF_001687245.7 Rhagoletis zephyria
AGCGTTGCCAAGTTAAAATAAACAAGAATACAAAATGCATGAAATCATGTCTGAAAGTTAAATAAAATAATGTGGGCAAAAAAAATTAAATACGTACGTATATAAATAAGATGCCTAAGGTGCCCACAGGCGAGGCAAGTCGCGTATATAATCTGAATTTGGAAAAGGCAGTGCTCATCATAAAAAAATGTGATAAACTTTTGCAAGTAATTTAGATATTTTCTTCATTAACTTAAAAGTAAAAGTTTGCAAATCGATTGCCGAAAAGTTAGCGAATATTTTTCAAAATCAATTTACTTGCCATATCTGATTTAATACTTGAATAAATTCATATCGAGGTATTTTTTTATGCTAACGCTTTCTGGGTGTTTTTTTTGTTTGTTTTTTGCATATATAGATATGTCATTTTAGCTTAGTAACAAAATTATTCCAAATGTGGAAAATATTTCTTTACTACATATAAATGATCAAAATGCAAAAATAAAACGTTTTTTATAAAGAATCAAAAACAATAAAAGGTTAAATGAAATTAAAATCAGTATTAAAAATATTAAATAAAGTTCAACGTCAACAACTTGCCAACAAGACTGATGCATAAATCTAACTACTCACGTATACTTACGTATATGGCTGTGCAACATTCCGAAAAAATTGGTAAGTACATGCATACATACATACTCCGGATAAATCCATGTCACATCGACCATTTTTGATTGGCATGCATTTTGGTCAGAACTTTTCTTTTATCATATAATGAAAAGAAAAAATTTATTCGAAAGCTCACAATTTCACATTTTTCGGGATTTCGCAAATTTTTATTTTTTTGAATACCTCAAAGACTAGTTAAGTTACAAAAATGGTTCTGGTTTTATAGCACGCTTTTTTTAAATTAAATTTTTTTTTGTATTCATTTTTGCCATAATTTTTTATATATAATATTCTCACTGATCGTAGAAAGTCCTGAGGTTTTTCAGTTTTTTTTTGAAAGATGTAAAGCTTTGAAATTTGAAAAAAAAACATTTGCAAAATTTAAACCATAATAAATTTAAATTAGTTCAAAATTGTTTAACATAATTTTATTTGGAGTTTGCAAAAAAAAAAATTTATAGTTCAAAAATCCATATATTAAAAAACCATACCTTTTTGAAAATTTCAACATCTTTAAAAGTTGAAGGTATTGTCTAATAAAAATTAGCAAACAAATTTTTACAGGTTTCTTTGTTTACGATGTTTAATTTTAAAATTTTTTAATTTTTAAATTTTTTTTAAAAGCGATTTTTATATAGCCCAAACCTTTACCTCACCTCTCACCTTTAAAACGAGACCAGAATTATTATTGCAACTATGCATAATAGGTTTTGAAATACATATTTGAAAACTAAACTTGAAAATTCAGAATCTTACATAACTTTGCAATGTTTTTTTTTTATATTTTTCCTTTGGTAGATCTTCGTTATATAATATGTATTAAAAAAAAATTCTAATCACCTAAATCAAAAACGGTCGCTTGGCCGATTTGACATGGATTTACCCATACGTTCTTTCCACTGTGTGTGATGATTCATATGACTGAATAACTGCCAATAAGCGTAGACAATGTGGGCGTTTAACATCGTTTTGTTGTGAATTCGATTTGAGTGATTGAGCTGACCGAGTTTAGAAGTGAACACAAAATGGGAAGTTTCTTTTTGGAAGTTTTCCAATAACACGATTTTGTACTCGCGAACTTGATATGTCAAGTTCTTTGCTAACTAATTCGGTTGGTGGGGCACACCGAATCAAACATACTCTAGCCGTTAACGGCATGCTTAGCGCCAATGTCCGCTGTCCTATCAGGCTAAGAAGCAGTGGTTTCTCATTTAACCCATCTTATGAGCATTCAGTAATCTTTGGAAATTTCTACTTAATATCTGAGGAGACGAATCGGTGCGTATCAAAAAAGGTTCTGATGGGATATCCCTTTATGTGTTGGATATGAATGTTCTTCGACTTGTCTACGTTGAATGATGGAGTTGGAAAAGGGGTGTCCTATCAGAAGGCTCGGACTTCCTGTTTTATGCTGCATATTTAAAGCAGCGGTGGCTGCCATAAAGGAGGCAGTTGATTGGTCACGTATGTACAAGTCTAATATCGATTAGAAGAGTAAATATTTGCTTTGAACCCAAGCGACATTCAGAGCTCAGGGACCGTTTATGGTGCGATCGAAACTGGTAGGGGAATGCCTAACCTCTNGCATGCTTAGCGCCAATGTCCGCTGTCCTATCAGGCTAAGAAGCAGTGGTTTCTCATTTAACCCATCTTATGAGCATTCAGTAATCTTTGGAAATTTCTACTTAATATCTGAGGAGACGAATCGGTGCGTATCAAAAAAGGTTCTGATGGGATATCCCTTTATGTGTTGGATATGAATGTTCTTCGACTTGTCTACGTTGAATGATGGAGTTGGAAAAGGGGTGTCCTATCAGAAGGCTCGGACTTCCTGTTTTATGCTGCATATTTAAAGCAGCGGTGGCTGCCATAAAGGAGGCAGTTGATTGGTCACGTATGTACAAGTCTAATATCGATTAGAAGAGTAAATATTTGCTTTGAACCCAAGCGACATTCAGAGCTCAGGGACCGTTTATGGTGCGATCGAAACTGGTAGGGGAATGCCTAACCTCTTTCCCTGCAGCTTTTAAAGGCTTCCAAATCAGGCTAACTTGTGTTCCAGTGCTCAGTGATTTTGCAGAAAACTTCATGACTGATGTGAATTGGCTAATCAGGGTATGGTACAAAGTTCCGAAGTTTTATGGATGCAAGTAGAGCGGGCCCCTATTGCCGTAGCTGCATCTCTAGTTGAAAGCTATGGTCGCAACAGAGCCAAATAGAACAACAATGGTTTTAGTTTAATTAACCAATATTCATACAAATTACTTTTTTTCCACTTTAAATAGATAAGCGGTGTATTTACCATGACAAAATCAAACATTCTAAGTATTGGCGGATACAACGCGGAGCTAATTAAACAATCATTCTCGATTGACTGTGCAGGTATACTTTTTAGTCAGAGAGCGAATTCCGTAGGCCGTGAGAAAAATTTGTTTCTCCTTATCTGAGGATATCTCGCATCAATTTCTAACGACAAATCACTACGAATGAAAAGTTGGGAGGCAACCAACTTTTGACTCAACTAATTGTCTCCAAAATTTCTTGTAATATTGCTTCACTGTATAAGGTATATGGATTTTGGGGACTACATAATAATGCAAATATTGAGAGACCTAAAAATTTCGAGTTTGCAGTTTTGTAAATGACGGTTCCTGATGAGAGATGCGTGAGGTAACGCACTCTTGCCCCTATTGCCCACCGTCCACAGAACGAACGGCTATATAGTAAAGTTCTGCCCACAACTTTGACACGCGATAAGTTCATAGGCGGTCATAACCAATAATATTCCGTTTAATCTTCCACAATATTTTTATAGTTACTAAATATTGAAAAAAGAAATGGCATCCCACGAAAAAATCCACTTTTATTAGAACTATAAATGTAATTATGAGTTTATTTTTATTATGACATTAACACATAGATCCATACATACATATGTACATATGTATATGTATATGCAACTTAGTATGAGCGGCCGTGCATGGCACACACTTACTTACGAGGGAAGGCTAAAAAGTTTTGAGCCTAAGTAGCTTTAGAAGGACACAGCGTGCCACTAGTTGCTAATATCCTTGGTAGTAATAAAAAGCGCCGAAAATGCTTACTCCGTTAGACAAACAGCAATATTGAATGAAATGAAAAGGGGTCGGCTAAATGGAATTAAAGCTGACATAGAAGTCAGCACTGTTTACATTACGCCTGTATGGGACTTCCCCTATAACCCATCAGCAGAGGTAGGTATATCCATCTACGCTGACGGTTAAAAGGTGGAACAAGGAACCGGTGCCGGTGTGTACTCGAAGGACCTACAAATCAACCGGTTCTTTCGTCTACCGAACGACTGGCAGTGTCTTCCAAGCGGAGATCTACGCTAAAGAGAGGGCGGCTAGTCTTCTACTTTGTAGTAGAGTTACAGAAGACAAAGCCACTATTTTTGTGGACAGCCAGGCAGCTCTGAAGGCAATAGGATCTAGAATAGTGAAATCGGGAATTGTATGGAGATGTTGCACCACGCTGACGTCCCTGAGCCGTATCAACGTCACTCTATGCTGGGTTCCCGGACATAGCCATATTGAAGGCAATGCGTCGGCTGATGAGATGGCCAGTTGCGGCTCAGAGATGCCAATAGAAGAAGCGGATAGCTCCGTACTACCACCGTTTACTGATCACGTTAGGACAATGAATGAGTACACCGTGGCCATGATGAATGACTTGTGAAACAAACGGGAAGACTGTGAGACAACAAGATTTTTATGGCCGCGGCTGAGTAGGAAAAAGACAAGGGACATACTGAAACTCAATCGATCTGCAGTAAGAGCCCTTTCCGGCGTCATCACAGGACACTGTGCTCCAACGGTGGCGAATACCAACGAGTACTCTCTGCAGAGGCTGCGATGATGAGAATGAGGAAGAGCAAATTGACCACAATCTGTGCCGATGTCCAGGTCTACAGACGAAGCGACTCAAGTACTCGGGTTCACGTTTTTTCAGCATTCTGGGCGAAGTAGCTGAGATGGAACTGTTGGATCTACGCGGCTTCATCAGGGATAGTAATTGGTCCAGTAAAATAATGACTTAAATATACTCTTTCGATATAGGTACGTGTCTCCTCCTGACACTCACTAAAAGAGGGCACTCACAACGGACAATTCTGTCTCCGCGTGAAACCACGGATTATTCCACACACGCTCTCATAACCTAACCTAACATAGACAAACAGCGCCGAGTTACAACATCACAGCAGCTTTGGACGTCTGTGGCAATAATCCAGTTGACATTTTTTTCGCGTTGTCGCTGTGGGTGAAACGTCGAAGCAGACACCATGGAGATTTACAGTGCAAAGATTAGCAGCCCCAACGCATGCCACTATTTTTTCGGATTGAGAAGGTATTCTGTTCACCGACTATCTTTCTAAAAAAACTACAATTATTGAAAGTGATTGTAGAGAAACGTAGTGGTATGCCCGGTAGAGACTGGACTGCACAGTTCAGACCTGGCTCCAAGTGATTACTTTCTATTCTTCAATGAAATGAAGTGCATTGAAGTAAAGGAGGTTATGTAGGAAAAAAAAATTTGTATACATTACATATATGTAAAACTTTTCAGCCGCCCCTCGTATGAATGTAAATATCGTCGCATAAGGTACAAAATCGCGTAAGAAGATAATGTAAAACCGCGTATGTGAGCTTGCATAAACTAGTTTCTAGAAAGTAAAAACGCTCATATTTCAAAATAGTTCTCTTTTTTTATAAAGCAATCGCATTTCTGGCTAGTATATTTCAGGACGAATGGATAAGGATTGAGCCAAGAGCTTCTGTGAGCAAATCCAGTTTTTGGCAGCAAATGTCAGTTAGGCGGTTTTGCAGAATGGCGATGCGCGGTTTTGTACTTTAAACGACGATATGCATATGAATATAAATACTCATATATTGCCCTGCAAAAAAATTTACGCCCTATATCTAAAAAGAGTACTCCAGGATTAGTCTCCTTCGGGTACATTTGGGTATTGATTTGTCGCAACTAATCTCATACGGATATTAGTGGTGATCAATTAGTAGCCGATACAACGAAATTCCATCTGCAGCGTTGACTTAGACAAAGTATTCGCTCAGCAAACCTGAGATCCCCGGTTCGAATTTCAGATGGTACTAATTTTTATTTTTATTTTTTAAAAGCGACTACTCACTTTTCACACACGTTCGGGTACAAAGAGGTATAACTACATAGTCTCTTTATAGGAAATGCTCTAACAAAAGGCAGTAATTAATTCCAAATAAAGCGATCAAAAGTGATATTACTCGCTAGTTCCTATGCGCTTCATACAGGAGTGATCCCGCATGAGTCGTCTGTTTGGCTGGGTCATTAGCTGCCTGTTATTGTTATTGTTTGCCGCCGTGGCTGCTACATTGTTTTGGCTCAGAGAGTTTCGTCTTTCATTTTATTTTATGAATGAATTTGTTGCTCTCATATTGAATGGAATTGTTGATGTTATTTTTTTGTTGTTGTAGCTGTTTTTATTGTTGCCGCCTTCGCTGCTCGTCGACATGTACGTTCATGTTTCATCTTGCCAGCCACTTTTAGCAAAACTGCTTTGTCTTTGTACGTTTTGAGTTCATATTCGTTTGTTGTTGGGGCCTAAGTATTGCTTATATCTGTGTAATGTACAGTTTACTTGTATGTGAGCCTACCATGTAAATACATACATACATACATATCTGATTTGAATGCTTTGTGCTGAATGTGCTCCAGTGCTCCCCACAGCAATAAAGCAACTCCGCTTCATCCTTGATTTTTGCTAAATTTTTTTTTTTCTGTGGCGACAAGCAAGCATTTTTTGTGCTTAGTGTAATTTTACAAATGCACAAACATATGTACATACATGCATACCTGTCGACACATTGCCTCCCTTCGAGTAGGGATGTGATATTGTTGTGTTAATGCCGCACTTCTTAGCTGCGTATATGTAGCTACTTATTTTCATGCTTTTACTACATATGTATGTAAGCATTCATTCCCACCAGCTTAATAAAACAAGACTACAAAAATAACAACATCAGCTATAAAAATATTTTTAATGTGAGGTGCTCTTAATTTTGTAGGTTAAATGAGTTTGTTTTATGGTTGCGAAAACAATAAAACAAGAAACAGCAAGTTGATATGTAGCAGCATGCGTAATAATAACAACAACGACAACAACAATACACCTCTCAAGTAGATTACGAAAACAGTTAGCAAGGTTTTAGTGATTTAGTCTTATGCAAAACATGATTCGTTTTTTTTGGCTTACGGTAAATTTTTGGAAATCTCTTTGGGGCGCCTAAAAACTATCTTTGGTTATTTAACTAACAAAATATTTTAAAAAGTTTGTTAAGTAAAGTGAAGAATTTAAATGAATACATATTTTACATTCATTCATCAATGTTACAAAAATTTTATAATTCGACTATACCAAAACAACAAATTTTTTTTCCATAGCGTATTCGCTAACTTTTTTTTTGATAATTCTGAGGCCATTTGGAATCGACTTTCGATTCTTCTGGAACCGTTTTTCGGTTCTTCTGGAATCGAGTTTCTGTTATTCCGGAATCGTTTTTCGGTTCTTTTGGAATCGAGTTTCGGCTCTTCCAGAACGGGTTTTCGGTTCTTTTGGAGTCCAGTTTCGGTTCTCCCGGAACCGTTTTTCAATTATTTTGGAATCGAGTTGCGTTTCCACTGGAACCGTTTTTCGGATCTTTTGGAATCGAATTTCAGTTCTTTTGAAATCGAGTTTTTGTTCTTCCGGAACCGTTTTTCGATTATTGTGAAATCGAGTGTCGGTTCTTCCGGAACCGTTTTTCGGTTATTGTGAAACTGAGTTTCGGTTCTCCCAGAACCATTTTGCGGTTCTTTTGGAATTGAGTTTCGGTTCTTCCGGAACCGTTTTTCGGTTCCTTTGAAATCGAGTTTCGATTCTTCCGGAATAGCTTTTCGGTTCTTCCGGAATCTTTTTTCGTTTTTCTTTTTTTTGGATTTTGGTTCTCTTGGCATCTAGTTTAGGTTCCGTTAGATCCATTTTTCGGTTCCTGTAATAACCGGACCTATCGGTTCTCTAAAGTACCCGATTCTCCGGTTCCGGTTTCTCTGTTCTGGAGGCGTACCGCTAGGTTAAGTGCTCGGTGCAAAAGTGTGGAATATTATGTACAATGGTGTGCTCAAACTTCCGCTTCCAACCGGGACTGAAATTATTGGATTCAGTGACGACATAGCGCTGGTTATGGTGGATAAACACCTGAAAGATATTGAGCCAAATGCGTACATGGCGATAGCGATGATCAATAGATGGATAGCCGCTATAGGCTTATACATATTGCCAGAAAAAACTGAACGGTTCTTATTAGCAGCAAAAAAACGCAAGAGGTGGACTCATTTAATGTGGATGGCCATACAGTCATATCGGTGCGCCAGTTGAAATACCTTGGGGTTATAATAGATGACAGATTGAGCTTTGGACCGCATGCAGAATATGTACACAAAAAGCGTCGAAGATTTATGATACACTTTCACGAATGCTGCCAAACATTGGTGTACTTCGAACAGAAAGCGTGTTCTCCTGGCAATAGTAGTAACATCGATGCTATTGGATGTAACTTTAGTCTGGACAGGATCTATGCAGGTCAAATCACACCTACTTCTTTATGAGGGGGTTAACGGAATTTGTGCGTTAAGAGTTATATATATGACTCTTATATATGCGCTTACAAAGCACGTCAGACGAAGCGGCAAGAATGGCACCTACAGACCTTCTATGTGAAGAGTGAGATTTCAGGAAGAGAAGACTATATCCTTGCAGAAATGGCAACAACGCTGGAAAAATTCCCCTAAGGGAAGGTGGACATTCACACTAAACCCATGCATAGAGGAATGTCTAAATCGAGCACATAATGCAGTTTTTCACAGGCTACGGCTTCTACCTTCGGTCTGGATGATTTCCTCTTTGTCCAAGATGTCAAGAGGTGGAAGGTGTGGGGACCTGCCCACGTTTTGAAGAAAATATATCCAGTATAGCATCGGTTATTGATGATCCAATGTGACCAGATAATCTAGTTGATATCACGTTGAGCTCAAAAAAGTATACAGTTAATACGACCATTGTAGATATACACCAGAAGCTAAGACGAGAAGAAGCTAGTCAAAGAAATAGTGCGAGAAGGTAAGAGGCGTAGGCGAATGCCACTATGGCGGATGGGTACAAACGGACCCGACTAAGGTACGTTTTTATATCTTATTAAAAAAACACCAGAGCATTGTAACGAGCCTGGAGCTCTGCGCTCAAACCGCCTCCCGATGAAATATCTGACGGCAGTACTGGGAGATTGGCACTTAGACCATAGAAGGTTTAGTTCGGGCTAAATTCCCACATGTGACGGAGTTTGGCTTTCGATGATTCCTCCTCGTAAACAAATGTGGTGTTGAAAATAGAAAGGGGAAATTAAGAATTGGAGTTTTTCTTGACATTATTCAATGTTCTAGATTCAGTCGCAGTTACTTGTGCCATATATCACTGCCTTAGAAATTTTTTAAACTGCCAGTGTGTGATCGCTGAGTGGGGTTCTGCGACGATTTCAAAGAAGACAAATATAGCCCCTCCACAGGAAGTTGCTCTGTCAGCTTTGGTGTAGGCGCTTGTAATTCACAAAATTAAGATGAGAGTTAGGGCTCTTAAACGTACTACGTTTCTCTAACCGCTGCGCAACAGCGGCCGGAGTTAATATGGGCACAAAATTGACGTGGTGGTTGAATATGGAAAAGAGGGTTAAGAAGGCCGGAGTTATTAACGGAATGACTTAGGTTTTACCAGATTAACCGTGTATAGCAGATTACCAAACTTGGCCATGGTCCTATCTAGAACCGAAAGCTTATTTTACCCGCTTTTGACAGAGAAGACAGTATCCAAACCGAATGAACTGCCTGGTTTGCAGACACTTGTTGTAGGTATTAATCTGCGCAAATAGTTTCCAAGGTTTACAGTTGCTCCAAGAATAAGTAAGTGCTTTCAGGAACTTAAGAAAGGTCTCAAGCAGCTCACCGGAGTAACATAACTCTTCTCGCCTTTCAGCAAGCCCACGTGGTAGCTGTCTTCATAATTTTGAAGGAAAAAAGTTATATATAAACTACGATTTGTTTGCATCGATATCGATCGCAGAGGTACCACTCTACAATTATAGGCTATTGTTCTTCACATTTTACGTTTAAATGCACTCTGAGTTACTT
>NW_016175602.1:0-8784 GCF_001687245.7 Rhagoletis zephyria
ACCAAAAAATTTTACAAATGGCCACATAAGGCAATTGTTTTGGCTTTTTTCGCACAATACAGAAAAATGTCACCCGAGCGACATAGTCAAGTGCACAATTACATTTTGGGTCGCCGGTGTGCGCTACTATTCATGTAGTTGTCGTTTTCCTCAATCCATTTCTCAATTTCCATTTTTCATTCTTGCCTTTTATTGTATTGGTCACGACTTGTGTGGCCTGTTAAACATTTGTTCAGGTGAATTTTTGATGTACTCTCATTTTAGTTGCGTTGTTGCGTTGTACCGTTCGCATTGAAGTTAAGTGTTTAATTTGTAAGAAAATACTGTTTAACAAATGTAGCAGTTTTATTTTACGGGTTCGGCAAATTTGACAAAATTATTAAATATGACAAAACCTTAAAGATGCTATAAAAGAGTTGGTCGTGGCATAGATAAACCAGTTATAATGCGCTCTTGTGTGTTAAGAGACATTTTTGGTTAAAAATTGGTATTTTTCGTTTAGGAAAACTGGGTTTGTACGGAGGATAAGGATATTTCTTTTCGGAATAGTTTGAACAAACCTGGATTTTTGCATGGCATTTTCTTTTGTAATATTAATACACATATGTGCATAATTACCAAAATTCCCCATCGATCCAAGTAGCGCTAGAGATGCTACGAGGGTTCAAAAGTCACAAAAAAAGCGAAAATCGCGAAATGTTGTTAACAGTAACTTTTAAGAAAAAATGGAGGCACTTGGTTCGATGGGGGATATCTCCTATATATTAACACGCTAACACAACTAGAAGGGTAAGAGGATTTATTGAAATTTTTGAATTTATCGAAAGTTATCGATTTATCGAGTTATCGTAATGCATCGAGTTTTTTTTCAACTAACTGAGGTATTGATTTTCTGAAATTTGTCGATTTAGCGAATCGAAAATTTTGGAATTCCCAAAATATATCGAGCTATCGAAATTTACAGGTTATGTAAGTTTATTGATTTATCAGAGTATAACGTGCCATCGAAAATTTTCAATAGCTTTTGAAAAATATGGAGCTATCAAAATTAACCGAGCTATAAAAATTTATAGAGGCATTTAAAGTTTGTAGAGTTATCGATTTAAACCGATATGTATAAATTTTTGGGTTATCGAAATATATCAAGCCATCGAAACGTAGTTATCGAAATTAGTCGAGTTAGTGTTTTTCAAATTAATCGAGTTATCGATATGTATAAAATTATCGAAATTTATCGACAAACTGGAATGTATCGGGTCAATTCCAAGTCCTGCCAAAGTCCCCCAAAGACCTTCAAAGACATAAAAAAATTGTAGTCACGTTCTAGTTCCAAACCAGTAAGTTTTGTACCTTATAAATAAAACGAATGATGATTTTTAGGATCAGTATGGGAAGTTAGAGGAGAATAGGTAAATCTTTACTAAGTGATAATTGAAAGTCTAGACTAGGCTTTTATTTCCATTCCATTTTTCATGCTGCATTTAAAGGGAATGTGCTCTGGTCCAGATAACAACAGTTGTTTGATAAATTTCAATATTTTCCTTTCGACATTTCACTGTATTTATGCATTCATAAATGCATTAAATAGGAGCAGAAAATCGTTTATGCACAACAATTTTGGTTTATAAAACAATGCTCGCAGAAGCATTCTTGTGGTTACAGTTTCTTGAGTACACTTACATATGTAAATACAAGTTGACGCTGACATATTGAAAGCATTATTCTTTGCGACTGCAAAAGGCTACAGGTGTTGCTATTCACAGACCTCGAGCAAAAGTACTTAAAAGTCAATAATAATAATAATAATAATATAATATTTTGACGCTAACACTTTGGCTTAGGGTTTGGCCGAGCTTCTCCTCCAATTTGTGGTATGCGTCTTTACGTTGCTACACAAATGGAGTAACCTAGAGTTTGGCGCCAAACTCTGAACGGCAAATGGATATTATGAGAAGCTTTTTCATGGCAGAAGTACACTCGGAGCATCGCCACTACCTATCGAGGCGCGACTGCTGTTAGAAAAAAACGAGTTCCTGCGGAATGGTAGTACATATTTATTTAAATATACATATACAGGCAACTACTATAAATTCTATGTATGTACTTTTAACATATCTACGTACTCATTTAGTAAATGTTTATATAAAAGAAGATTAAAATTAATTATATGTTCTCATCACTGCATGTACAAACAAGAGGATGAATACTTTATTCCCATAATAACTTAATTATTTCTTGTATACATTTTTTTTATGATTGATTTTTTACTGAGTTATTATTCAGCGGGAATTACGTCCTTAAGTCCTTAACAAATTACACCATAAAACCAGCCTATCATTTATGTGCAAGCATTTTTTGTCATCACAATAACGCAACTGAATTTTTACAAGTTTTTATTATGTTTCGCCTGTGTGTAAATAAATTTTGGAATCAATTTTTAACCAACTTCCCGATGAGCTAGAGACTTTAAACTTTTAATTCAATTTAGAATCCGATAGCAATGCAATATGAAAGGTGAATTAATCCGCTAGGTGGTGCAGGTAGGAATACCTCCAAAAAAATTGTGCCTGGTTAGCAGTGCACGCTACCATTCCGCATTGCCTGGATTCAAGCCAAAACTAAAACTACAAAATATAAATTTTTTAATAGCGGTCATCGCTCGGCAGGCGAGTGTATTTCTGCCATGAAAACCAGCTTCAAAAAAAAAAAAAAAAATAACGCATTTCTGAGTCGCCGCAAAACTGTAGGTCCTTCTCCTTTGTGTGACAACATCAAGGCGCACGCCAGAAATGGGAGGAGAAGCTCGGCCAAACACTACCATATGTGTAAGCGCCTTTCTACTATTATTATTATTATGTACCTAAAATGGAAGAAATAACTCCACAAACAATTAAACTTTAGCTGATACGGGGATCGATTTTTCATTTTTTTTAAATAATCACTAATAAAAACATGTCTGGAAGAAATGAAAGAGCGAACAATTCTGCATATAAAGCTAGGAAGTCAATGTTTAAGTTATTGTTGCCAACGTTACTATAATATATAGTATTACACTATTTTTTTCAGTCTGCGTATATAACTGTTGAACAAGATATAGTATGCAAGAATACTTATATCTTCGGTTATAAATAAATATACATAAATATGTACATACATAATTATGTATTTGTTAACTTAATATAACATATTTCAGCAATTTGCCCGAAAAAATTTGTATGTATTAAAATGAATGGTCTTTATTCTGAAATAACCATATTAAATGAAATATTCTTGAGATTATTGAGATTTGGTAACCCCGAACTCCAAGCATCGATGCAGTAAAAAAAACAGTAAAATCGAAAAAGAAAAAATTTAAGACCTCCTACTTTCGAAGTTAATTAAAAGGTCAAGGTTATTATTTTATCCAAGAAGACTATTTTTTTTTTCATTCTCCACCTCAAAGAATTTACCGTTACATTTATTTCGGTATATCTTCTCGCCATCGAAATATTTGATTTTGTCTATTTTTTTTTTTAAATAGAACAAATTTCCGGCGGCTGCGTTTATAACAGTAATAAAAATAGAGAAAATAGTGAAAAACAAATCCATCCTGATTTACTATTTCCACAGATTTAAATGCAATCTTGTAGTTATTTTTTACCAGTTGTGTCGTTTTCGCTGGAGTTATCCTTTATTTAAATTGCATGTACAACACACTTTATTTTTATTTTATTTTTTTATTCTTCACTCCAATTTCAATCCTTTTAGGCATTCATAAGTTACAAAGCTCATTTCGTAAATGTATATTTGCATTGCAGGCAATTTCGCATTAAAAATTCCCTAGTGAAGAATAGTTAGTTCCCCGGGTATTAATTTCGCCAATCGGCGACCATAAATATATACATACATATCAGGGATATTGCGAATATTTGCATTCGCATTCGTTATGCGAATGATTCGCATCATTTTACACATTCGCATTCGCATCAAATGATAGGAGTATTTTGCGAACGCGAATGTGTGCATGGGCAGAGAGTCCTTTCGAACATTGTTGATATAGCTCTAAGTCTGTCTAACTAGAGTGCGGACAATAACCGACTTTTAGCTTCAGGCGCTAAACGGTTAAGTGGCATATCAAGCAAATTTATGGGCCTTCAACAAGTGGTGCTAAAAGTCTTATAAGCAACCTAGGGATAATTTTAGATTCCTCCAGTGAAAGCGAAGGCTCGGATGTAGAATCTGGAGACATTAGAAAATGTGAAACTAAAGCTCAATTGAAGGCCTATCTTAAAGAAGAACGAGCTTATCTCGGTGAAAATCATCTCGATTGGCGCAAAACTGAACTAAAATTACTTTTTTTGAAATATAATATGCCCCTTTTGAACTTTGACTACTAGATTAAAACACTGCACTATGGTCTGGCAGTTACTATTTGCTGGTCAAAATTAATTTTTTACTACACTAATTCTCCAGATTATAAAAGTATATACTCATTATTTCCTTAAAGAGTAAAAGTTTAAAAATTTATTTCTTTCGTAGTCAGTATTCTTATAAGCTTATATTTAAAGGAAAAAGCTTTAATTTGAAGCAGCTGTGATTAGAAAAAAATGTAGCAAAAACTAAACAAATGTTTTAAACTAAATTTTTTTTCTGATAACGCCATAAGGCAGGTTTGCTTATATATATGTCTTTGGTGAAAAAGAAAAAATGATAAAATTTGGTAGCCATATTGGATCCGCCATTTTGAATTTAAAAAATTTGCTATCAGATTCGCAATCAGCGATCTTGAATACCTCGCTTATGTATAAGTTTTTGGTGAAAGGGGAAGAAGTATAAAACTTGATCGCCATATTGGATCCACCATTTTGAATTTCGAAAATCTGACATTATATTCGAAATCAGCGACCTCAAAAACCCCCAAACACTAAGTTTCAAGTCAATGTGGTTACTTCTCGACTTTTGACCAGCAAATGATAGTCGCCTAAGCTTTTTTAATGTTATTCCTATCATTCGCATTCGCACATTCGCATTCGCATTCAGGAATGTGAAAAATATGACATTCGAAACATCCCTAATACATATGTACATAGCTGTATAACCTCTTTATGTTTTTATCTGCATATGGGTTGCTTTGTTCTACATTTTTGCTTGTCAGTGTTTGTATGTAGTTTTCTAAGTTCGTATAAGGGCGCGACATCTGTTTGCATGTGGGATCCCAGTTGAGCGGCTAGGGACATGACTTGCAGTCCCAAATATGCTATAAATTCAAAACAAACACACATATTGCGTAGGGACATAAATAAAGAATGTGTGTCTTGCCGTTGTGTCTCAAACGAAATATGTGATCATCACAAATTTAAATATATGAATTCTCGTATGTATGTACATATGTATGCATGTTAGCTTTTTGTAATTGGTTCAAATTTCTTAAGCGTGTATAAAGTATGTTGATGTAGTAAATGCGTACATGTAGTAAATATTTATATAAATACATACATACATATACGGGAGCACAGTCGACAGGAATTAAAAAGACGCAACAATTCTTATTCAGGCTTCTCCTCTTTTTCTCAGTATTCTCGTACAGACTCATATATTTATGTACATTAAAGTGGTCCAAAAATGTATGTGAGAAAATAAGGTCGGATTTTCAATGCCGCCATGGTTCTATACCGAAAAAAATATATATAAAAAAAATATATATATATATATATGCTTATCTTCAGAAGATTCCCAATAATAATACCCGATTGTTTCTTTATATATATAACTATATTTTATTGGTACTCCAAAACCTCCAGCAAATGCAATGTGGGGAACAATAAAAAATTTTTAATATTAAAAAATGGTTAAATAAGCAATTGGACATTAATAATGGAGGTCTCTTAAAGAGAACCACAGTTTTCCGATTGGAAAATATTGAATTCCAAGAATTTTATATAATTTCTGCGAAAAGTTGTTTTTCCCCCATATAAAATACATAGAAAACTTTGAGCGCTGCGAAAACACCCTAAATATTTTTTGATTTCAAAATAAAAAAATAGGTGTATATTTTTTCGGTTCAGAACAATCCTAGGGGGTAGCGGCATTAAAATTCCGACTTTATTGTTTTAGGACCACTCTAATGTACCTTTGCATATATATGTATATATGTATTTATTTATTGTCACACATGTAGTTACTTATTTATTTGCTGCTGCTTTAACAGTCGCTTGTTGCACAACACATACTATGTATATATATGTATGTATGTATGTAAACTGTATACGAGGCACCATCATTACAGTAAGTAATGAAGATACAGAATTGCTTTTATTCCCCCCTCCTCCGCCCACATAATATTGTGTTTTTGTGCACTTCCTTTGAAAGCATTCGCTTTATCTTTCCTTATTTCAATTGTCTCATTTTAATTGTATCACTTCATTAAGCTGGCGAAATTCACTGATTCACAATTCTCACGCTGTCCTTCATTTGCCACCGCTGCTCCTAAATGGATGATTGTTGCATGGCAAATCATTTGCTACACAATTTCGCTTCTATTTCTTTTCATTTTCGTTTGCTGACCGACTTGGTAAGCTGTATGAGCTGCTGAATTTTCACTACTTTGGCAGATTACTGTCATGAATTGCTAGCAAGTTAGCAGCTAAGTTTCAATTTGTAAGCTCTTCCAGTTTAATCGCCATATTTTTAAATTTAAGAATGCTATTTTGCCAACGCCAATCATACGGAAAATGTGGGTGGGTAATTTTTCATATCTTTTTTTGTTTAAAGTTTTAAAGAATTTTAATTTTTCATAGTGAAACTAAGAGTTCACTCCTCCATAATTGAAGTACGTTCTGGACATCGGTCGTAAGGTCTCCATAGTTGCTCTCACCGGAGTTCGCCCTGGACTTTGATCAAATTTTCGTGAATTCTTTCTGGCGGCCAGCATTTCAAGCTATTCTACGTCGGCAAATACGTCTCGTTTCACTCTTCCCTTCCCAATAACGATCCACATAGCTCTTCTTGCACCCGATCGCAGCGTGTCCCTGTTGGCTATCTGCCTCAGTACATATGCGTAAAAAACGTCAGTTAACTAAGCTCAGTAGCGCATAAAGTAATGCCAACTGTGCAGTAAAACGGTACATAAAATGAAGCTACAAATTTAAAGTCAAAAGCTGCGTTGTCAGCATCCGCTGAAGTGGAATTTTGCCTTTTAATTTAATGTCTGCGGAGTATTATCCAGCGGTAAGAGATAATTTGTACTTGCTTTATGTTCCACATCACAGCAAGTGTGTGAGGGCTACTTATCTTCAAGTAAGCAGCATACTAAATATTTAATTAAGTATTCATTACGCTTCATTAAATGTTTTACGAAGAGTTGAAACACCTTATGGCAGTAAGAATGCTTAGAATCCATTAGACCGTGGCCATATGTATGTACATTAGGGTGGTCCAAAAAGAGTTAAATCGGAATTTTATTGCTCTCACCCCCTCGGATTTTTCTATATCGAAAAAAAGTAATAGAAGCGATTTTTTATTGGTCCCCCATTGAATTTTCGGGGTTTTTGGGTTTTTTGGCGGAGCTATAATTATTAGTTAATATGACAAAATGGTTAAATAAACAATTGGGTATTAGTACTGGGAACCTCCGCAGAGAAAATGAGTTTTTCGATCGAAAAATATTGATTCTTAAGAATTTGATATCATTTCTACGAAAAGTTGTTTTTCCCCATATAAAATACATGCAAAACTTTGAACTTAAATATTTTTAGTATTAGTAGTAGTAGTAGTAGTAGTAGGTAGTTTTTTTCGGTATAGAAGAATCTTAGGGTGTGAGAGCATAAAAATTCCGACTTTACTTATTCAGATGCATTTTTGGACCTCCCTAATGTACATACTACAGTGTTGCATAGCAGTGTGCCTATGAATTGGGGCGACTATGATAATTCTATTATATGCTATCAATATTATTTTATATTTAATTAACTTGCTTGTGTGTATAAACTTCATCAATAATTAGTTAAACATTTAACGTTATAAATCACGATTATCTACTTTAATTATTCAATTTGGAAGTTTGACGCATGTACATAGATATATGCGACAAATAGCAACAACAACACCACAAATTGGTCTAGAAGCTCGGTCAAGCAATTAGCAAAAATGTGTGTGCCAAAAATGTATATAATTTCTTTATGACTACGAATATTATTATGGATATATGTAGATATTGGTATGGATATGGATGTGGATATGGATAAAGGTGCAAACATAATAATGGGAATAGGGCCGTCTATTCAAAAGTATAGACAGACAGACATGAGAGCGGAAAATTCTTTTATTGTAGAGTAAATTAAATAAAACTCCTCTTTGAGGTAAAAATTTCTATGTTGTGACGAAAGCCGAACTAGAAACACAAATTTTATTATATCAATTGAGGAACAAATTTATACACATTTTTTTAGCTGCCTCGGAAGCTAGCGGAAAATGTTTATATTCGTTGCTAAAGTTCCGTTTTTTTTAACCGACTTCAATACAAGAAGGAGATTATAATTTTTATTTATGAATGTTATCGCATAACTTTGGGCCACGTTAAGGGGTTTCTATAATTATCTTTCTAAAGATAAAAAATTGCATTTTTAAGGGAAGTATATTGCAAATATGCTTATCCCTTTACAGACCAAGGGAAACATGCTTCCCATAGAGTCTATCAGCTCATAAGAAAATTATGTTCAATTTCTATTTAGTTCTTTTAACCGACTTCCAAAAAAGGAGGAGGTTATCATTTCGTCGGAATTTTTTTTTTTTTTTTTTTTTTTTTTT
>NW_016175602.1:8834-9897 GCF_001687245.7 Rhagoletis zephyria
ATAACATTTTGAAAATATGTACAAATAAAATATTTTTATAAAAACTAAAAAATGTCATGAATTAGAAAAATATTGGTTATTGAAGAACTATGAGTTAAAGAAAAAAATGGATTTTTGAAAACATATTTGTTTGGAAAAATTTTTAGAAAAGAAACATTAAGAAAAACTTTTTTAAAAATCCTTCTTTAAAACCGAATTTTAAGAGAAATATATTTTTTTGTAAAACCCTTTTCTCTGAAAATTATCGTTTTGTAAGAATATTTGTTTAGGAAAAAATTTATTTAGAAAAAAAAAAAATTTTTTACCAAAAGCAGAAATAGTTAATTATTCAAACAGAAAAAAATGTAGGGAGGCAAATTTTTATGGAAACAATTTTGAGGAAATATAATTGTGTTCTTTATTTTTAGAATTATTTGTCATAAAATAAATAATTTTTTAAAAAGAAATTTTTATGCTTACAAATTTTGAGGAAATTGAGTTGTAAAAATAACTTTTTCCTTGGTTCTAAAAACAAAAGTTGTTTACCGACCTCAAGAAACAAAACAGATTTTTAATAATGTGTAAGTATACGGTCTCGAAAGGGTTAATAAAAATACCGGAACACAGAAGAATGATTTTTACTTAACTTCGAATTACTTAAATTTTCCACGAATTTTTTTTGAAATTATGACATTTATTTGCAGTACGTATTACATGCTTGCAGCATTTTTAGTTAAGTAAACTTTTAAAAAGAACTGTAGCAATTTTCTTGAATTCATTTAATACGGAAACATGCGCTGTCAAATACATATTTCGGCTATTCAGAACTTTAAAGCGCTTCAAGCATCATATATTTTACTTGTAGTAGAGTTCAAAAAATGTTTGACAGTTTCCAAAGCTATACAAGTAAAGCACGCATGCATTGGGCCAATACCTCTATTTTTTAAGATTGGAGACAAATAAAATTTAAGAAATATTTCGGCGTAAATCAAAAGATCACATTAGCTATCACCCATCCAGTATTATAAATTATGGCAAATGTAATTTTCGTAGAAATTGTTTCAATAAAGTAAAACAATGAAAT
>NW_016175603.1:0-9653 GCF_001687245.7 Rhagoletis zephyria
ATACACACCGGCTTACCATGTAGCGGTAGCTTTCGCAAAGGTGAAAATCCTATACCTGGTACCTGCGCCGGGTATTTAATGTTCGGCTCCGCCCGAACTTAGAGTCTCTTACTTGTTTTATTTAGTAAGACCATGTGATTATCATTTATTGTACCTACATACATATGCCTATTCTACCATATTAGCTCTATTTGTTTACATACATGCATGCACTCGTACATTGCTATGCAGCTCCTAAATGCGTGCTTATGGTTTTGTATGTTTTTGGCCTGCCCAACTGTCTAGCTTTAATAGTTGGGCTTTCATTTCTTTAGTATTTTATACCATTCTCCTACTTTTTCCTTGCGTTGAATTGTTCGCATAACGTAATTCATCTTAGCACAGGGGCCCCATAGCATAGCATTTTGATTTACCCCCATTATATTTTTTTTTAATTTTTGTGCTCATTCCCAGTTCATTTCCGTGACATAACAGACTTCAGCGACATTAAAACATATATTCTGAACTTGCTGCACAGTCGAGTGTCATTTTCCCTCCCATTTGTTGCAACATTCTACATTCTTGAACGTTGATGATGTTGTTGCCTGTCAACGACTGGCAGACAACGACTGACAACTTTTACTTGGTGGTTCGCCACCAGTTTAAGCCTTACTTCCTGCGTACTAATGCGGACATATATATGTGCGTAGGTACATATATGTATGAATGCATAAGTACTTATTAACCTAACTAGTAGCTCTCTCTCGAGTAGATCTATGCTCGATTGCAGGTTGTTGCATCCCTTCTACCTCTGCATTTATGATGAAAGTTGCTGTCGTGGTTATGTTTACAACCGCACTCCGATTTGCTGTTATGCAAACTTTTAATCACAGTTGTAACAGTTTTCAACAAAAGTTTATGTATAACTAAAACTTACAGCAGCATTCAAAAATAACCATAGGCTGGAAAAGAGTAACGAAGTGGTGAATGCGACTAATAAGGAAAACTGATTTTACAAGTGGACATTTTGACTACAAAAAAAAGTTAGACAGCTGTGTGGCTGATTTATCTTAGTTGTTGTTGAGATAAAAATAGTTAGTTGTTTTAACTAAACTATTTTCTCAGTATAAAATTTTTGGTAGCGCTAGGCATGCGTGGCTCAAATGGTTTTATATTAATCTGGTAAGAATATTGACGCGCTCGGTTCATGCGCAGCCTCTCAGGCTTGCCGGCATTTTTCTGTCTACATATCCTCTTCTATTAAAAAAGGAATTATTGTGTATCTAAAATAAATGTACTCTAAAATAAAGTGACCGTTTATTTTATAAGTAATTCAATTCTCATATAAAAATGTAAGACTACCGTTAATTTCTTCATGATAAAATGAAGGGTTCTAAACGAAATTAGCATGGGACCACGTCTTTCCTAAAAAAAAAATAATATAGAAAAAAGTTAACGTGGTCCAAAGTTATGCCGTAACATACATACAAAAATATATATGTTCAATTCTAGGCACACTGTATCTGCTCGCATGCATTACTCTCCCAAATGAAGATATATTTATTAAAACTGCATAAAAGTAAGGAGTTAAAATACATAGATATCTTTTTTCAACAAAGAATTTTTTCAACGTAGGCTAAGCCTTGCGGTAGTAGACGCCATTAGTACCCTCGAAAACGTTAAAGTGGTCGGCGACCAAGTGACATGATTTGCTCATTTCTCTACTAAGTTTAGCCTCTTCGGTTGCCTCCTCGATACGCTCGAGACCTTGCAGTAATTTCTTTTCCTTTTCTTTCGAAAGACATGGACCTGTACGGCTGCAAGTTTGCGCAACTTTACGCTTTTTGATTTCCTCAATTTTAACACTTCTTTCCGGCGCAATAAGGATAGGTCGTTGTGTGCATGTCAGCTTGCCTTTGCACGAGAGACAACTATTACTTTCGCCCGCAAAAGCAGTTTCCTTTAGGCATGCGGATTTTTTCTTCAAAGTTTTGCAAATATTTTGAATTTTTTCGATCTCAGTACGTATGTACTTGTTCAATTCTGGTAGAACAACTTTATAAATCTTCGCATCGAGCATATCCTGCAGCTCTTGCATAGCTTCCATAAAGAGGTGTTTTTCAATGACAATCAGTTTGCTTAGCTTTTCGATTTCTTTCACCAGCACCTCTATATAAGCCAAACGCTCGCACTTCTCCGCCAGGCGGCGGCTATAATCCAACACTTCGACATGCAATGCCTTTAAACGTTTTCTCATATCAATAATTGGTCCTATTAGTGGTTCTTCAACGATTTGCTTGCTCTTTTTAATGAAATTGTAGTCTCTTAAAAGCAGACAATGCAATTCGCTCTGAGGTTCTGGTTTGTCGCAAAAGCTCTCGCAAGCTCCACAAAATGGCTCCCAATTCTTCTTTGCATATATTTGATTACGTGTTTCATTGCAAGTACGTATTTGCTCAATATGCTCTTCCAGCTGCTTGGCCAGATTATCATGGCGTTCCTCTAAATGCGTTAATTTTTTCAACTTCTCCGAAATCAATCCAATGTTTTCTACATTAAAGGGCAGTGGTGATATCCTGCTCTTGCGCAGAATGGATTGCAAGCAAGCGCCATCTCGCCTATCGATTTCCACCTTTTCGTATTGGCAGTCGAGTTTTTTCAGCAGTATATCGAAGAGGCTATGCAGAATCGATAGATTAATACTGGAAATTTTCGGGGTTCCCAGTGCCATTTGCAGCATTTGTTCCAAAGTCACTTCAATATGCGTTGTGGTCATTTTGTCTGGGAAAGAGGCAACGCTTTGACATGCAAACATTTTCGACGTCTGATTAAGCAAATTAAATGGTTGTTATTTGTGCCCTTTCTGGCGCTTCAACTTTAATATTTTGAGTGAAGATAAATTCTTTGATAACTTGAAATGATTGTTGCCAGAAAAACTAATTTTGTATGGAATTAATCTGCCTTATTCTGAGTTTCGCCCGAAAAAAATTCACCCGAACATTTTTTTTCCGCCCATAAGTAAATATATGGAAACCAAAAGTGAAAAGTGAAGCGGTTCGGGGCAAATGAAACTCACAATAAGGCTGAATAAGCTTTATAATTCCCATGGAAAAGCATTACCGATTTTTGTTTGTATAAAGAGGGATGCACCCTAATGCACATTCATACGCACATAGATACTTGGGTGATTGGCTCGGTTTTAACTGATTTTGAAACCTTGATTTTGTGAATACCGAGTAAACCAGTAGCCGAATTCCAACGTTGCTGTCGCTAATTTTGATCGCCAAAAATCTGCAAGGGAATGGCAGGTGCGCCTTACAACAGGCATCATCTATCGTCAGATTTGGTTGATTATTGTATACTTTTAGGCCCATTGCGTTTTTTAGTGAATTTTGGTGACGAAAATTTAGCGTAGCAATTGCTAGAACTTCACTGCAGTTCTAAATATTGATTTTATTGAAAATGGAATTATATGGACTATTTTTATTAATTCTAAAGCTTCGTGCAAATTTGTGAATTTTGGTAAAATTCATAAGATTTATACCAAAATTCGTAAATTGACACCAAGTTATTCAGTAGTGTACTTGAGATGAAGTGTCTAAACAATTTTTAGTGTATACTTGGAAACTCATAGTTACAGAATTCAGCCCAGACTCTCAAGCAAATTTACAGCAAAGGCAATGTACATACGTTTTCGGGCAGAAGGAATAAAGAAAAATATTACTCTTGTGAGATGGAAACGAAACTTTTAAAGTATAAACAGAACCAAATCGCTGTGCGAATTTCGTCTGTCGGGGCGATGCGTCTGGGTGATGTTCGCCGCTACGTTTCGCCCAGTAAAACAGAACAGAAACGAAATTCGCATCAATTGAATGTAAAACAAAAATTATAAAAATACAAATGAGAAAAGATAAACCACCAAATTTTGCCATTCCGATTCTTGCTGATCTGTTAGAAAAATGAGGAAACAAAGCTACTTTTCCACTGAGAGCTGATTTTAGTACCGGCAGCAGCGATAAAATTAAAAAATAAATCTATTCTTGCCGAATTTCGTCAGACGAACTTCGTCGTCGCTTTGGTTCTGGGCAATCTCATATACTGCAGTGTATTTTAATTTTGGCAGCGAACTTTCTTCCGACGAATCTCTCTGAGCGATTTGATTCTGTTTATACTTTAAGTGTGAATTTTTAACTTTTTTTTTTAATTTTACTTGTAATCTACTTCGGAAAAAATCTCGTGCTAGTGATTTCTAAATTACAGCTACACCTATTTTTATCAGTAACATTGCAATTTATAGTAATTATTTATTACTGTATATAAAATATGTAAAATAAAACAGTTTTACCTGAGTTTTTCCTAAATTGAAACAGGCGAAGCGGTTTCCGGAAAACGGCGAATAATAGAACACCCTAGTACCTTTCAGTACTCTCATTGCAGGGATTTAATTTATTTAACCAATTATAACTTTCTTATTTTCTAAAACAAAAGTAACCGATATTTTTCCCCAATCTATCTTTTCGGAATATAAAACATTAAATTATTCCGCATTCGGTTTAAATTTTTTTAAAGCTTTCGCACTATTTTCAAGACCTTTCGGGACTTTTCGAGATCCCACGATGGTTTTTGTAGATTTGTTAAGATTTTTACAGGTTTTTCCGTGCTATTTCGGTACTACCGGACCATGTGGTAATTCTTCGTGGTTTTTCGAGAACATTCTCGAAATTTGTTTATCTCATTCGATCCTATGAAATATTATCAGAACTTTCTTCTTCTGGTATATTCCGGGGTCTCGCCAGCTTTTTCCGCTTTCCGCCTTTTTGATTCTCATAGGAATACTTTTTCGTAATTTTTTGGTATAATTCGATGTTTTTCAGTATCAGAAAACTTTCGTGACCAGTACTGCATACGACGACCAACAAATTTTGTTTTAGTTGATCAAGATTTTTGAAAAATATAGAATCAAAAATTTGTTTGTATTAAAAGAAAAATGTTTAAAAATATATGTACGCAACTTTCAAATATTTGCTTCCCAAAATTGATCTTCGCAGTGTTTCACTTGCGTTTAACCCTTGCGGTATGTTAACCCATCGGTGCCTTGTAGGACATCTAAACTCTCAAGACACGTAGCCTTACAATCAGCTATTGAAACAATATTAGCAGTTAACAGTTCGGTTTCGGCATGCCGCAACCTAATCACTTTGGACACCATATTCGCATTCATAATCACAGGAGACTGCTCTTTCGTGCATTTGCATATTCTCGGCAAGCGTGTGGGCTTGAAGGCATGTGCATCTGGCAAAATACCTGTCGCATGTACACCTTTCTCAACGCAGACTCGACGATTGCCGCACGACAAGCAACGTGCACCGCTGGTGATAATGCCTGGTGTCTTTGGACAGTCCACCTTATTTTGTATATTTCTTATATGCCTTTCGACGCGGTTCAAACTGAGCATAACGTATTGTTTCAGTGCCTGGATTTGTACTTTATCTAGTTTGGAGTCTAAGATGTCCTGCACTTCCGCCATTGTACCCAGAAACCTGTTATTATGTTCTTCGATTTCCGAACGTAGCTTATCAATCGCAAGCAGGCAGCCTTCAATCGTGGCCAATTTATCCAAATTGGCTGCGGCATTTTCAATCAACGCATTCATATCATCATTGAGCGCTGCGATCTCCTGCTCAAATTCAAATAGATTCAAAACCATGGGCTCTGCTAAACGCCGCTGTAGCTTCATGAGAAAGTCAATGTCGCCAGTTAGCGCGCAAGTAATCTCTCTTTCCTTTTCACATGGAATGCATTGATTTTCCACTTGTGCTGTGAATTGTTCCCAATCCTTGATGTTGAATTTTATTTGTGGCAACTGACTGAATTTTTTCGCGACTTTTATGTGTTCATTGAGCTTGGCCTCTATTTCGTCCACGGACTTCTCTAGCTTGGCAATAACTTTCAATTTCGGTGCAATTACGATCAGCTGCTTGTCGTCAAAGGTTATCGGTGTTGACTTCGATTTATTTAACAATTCTGCTAAGCAATCAGATTCTACGCCGCAAATCGAAACCGTGTCTTCTTGGCAGCCAAGCTTTTTGAGTATCACATCGATTAGGCTGTGCAGAACATGTACACTTGTAGTGGTCAACTCTGGCGCACCCAAGGCAATTTTAGTCAGCTCTTCTAATGTGAATTGTGCTTTAGACGCCATTTCGAAGGACTGCTAAATGGTGCTGCTCTTTAGTTTTCTAGAATCTGTTTTCTTTTTTGTATTATGTATGTGCTCATTTATGTTTTTACGTGAATAGGTGATGACTGAAAGGCTTGATATTTTTGTTTTTGATGACTTCGTATACGACTGCCAAGAAATTGAAGTTTAATAAAGTATCTTGCCCATTTTCAGTTAAAAGTCAGCGGTGGTTTTAATAATGCTTTGCGCAACATTGGTTAGGATTTGCTCACAATATGACGTGGAACAAAAGTATTGAGAGCAGGTTGAACGGGAACAAAATGGGAACAAAAGCTTTGGGAGCGTTTCAGTAAGGAACAAAACCCTCGGGAACGTTCTCAAGAAGAACATAATGAGAACGAAACTTTCGGGAACGTTTTCAATGAGAACAAAATTTGGACGAATATATCTAAAACGTTTTCAATGAAGATCAAATAAGAAAGAACAAAAGTCTGTGGAACGTTCTGCTAGAGAACAAAACGAAAATAAAAGTTTTGAAAGCTTAACGTCAAGAACTGGAGTGGAGTCTGCCTGTTGGGATGGAAAATTTTTTCAGTGAGAACCACGATTGCTAATTCTAAGCCAGGCGAAGTCTGGATTGTTACGACTTCGAGATCACTTAGATGAACCCTGCATTTACGTATAAAATTTTCACTTTATTGTACGAGAAAAGTTCGTGTCTCAAGTCTTTCGTTTACTTAGTTTGCATTGTCATCTTTTAGTTCATGGCAATTTTTTTATTTATTTTAATAATAATGAAAATAATTAATAATTTAATAATAATAATAATTTTAATGTGAAGAATTTTGTTATCGTTTCCATTCTTCGCAAATAATTCAGAAAAGATTTGTTCCCGCTTCGTTCTCTGTAACAAAGTTGCTGAGAGTTTAGTTCCCAAATTGGTCTTCGAGAGAAAGTACCTTAGACTTTTGTTTCCGTTTAGTTCTTTTCCAAAACTTTCTGGAGACCTTAGTTCCCGTTTTGTTCTCATAAAAAAGTCCCCGAAATTATTGTACGCGATTTGTTCTCTTTGGAAACGTTCCAAAGGGTTTTGTACTTATATAAGGGAACGTTCTCGACAGTTAAGTTTGCATATTGGTTATGGTTTTGAGGCGTTCTTGGGAACGAAACTACGAGTACGACATTTAATTTCGATCATAACTTTCGTTCTCAGTCTGTGGATTTGAGCGTTTTTTTTAATGTTTTCTTCGTTGATAGGAAACTACAATATTCCTGGAAGGGGACGCCGAAAAAACTGTTCACGTTGTAGAATTTGCTAATGCATTCGCAATATATGTTAATTTTCAGGCGCAATAACCAGAAAATTTGCTCATTCTGTCAAAAAGGTTTAATCGAGTGAGCCGAAGGGTTTCCAGGCCTCAAAGGAAGGTCTTTTTAAAAGGGATAAGGAACAGGTTTTTTTTATTATTTCGTTATTTATCCATCTTGAATGTTTTTTCTACTAAATCTACTATGTAAAACTATTTCTTTTAATTTAAACTTTTTTAATTAAATTGAAAACATGAGAAGAAAATGTAATGCTTATTAATTATAAATAAAATTAATATCATTTCGAGAAACCATAAAGCTTCCTCTTCGGACTTTTATTAGGTCACTCCCAAAATACTCCGTACAGGTTTTCTTCGGATGATATCAGGCGTCCTATTGAAAAAATCATAGCGGATTATCTGAAGAAGCTTTCTTCAACTCATCACACATTTAGGGAATCCTATAGGCACACATACGTATTGAGAAGGCACTTTTCATCGATGAATATGCTCCTTTGGCACTCTTTTCGGCACCTCCCTATGATGATTAGCGCACCACAAAGGGGATCCTTATTCTGCACGTTGCCGACTTCAACTCAAGCCCTTCAGCATTTGCTCTTTGTAGGTTGGCGAGGTGGAATCTACACTTTATATGAAACTCATTTAGCCGGTTTTCGTGAGATGAAGGTTTGACTGTCCCCTCACTCTCACCTCTGAGGAACTTACGGTATTCGAAATTAACTGCTTGCGTAGCTTTGGTGTACGGGCGGAGTGGTTCTGCCACCCATTCTCATTTGCCTTTGTATCCTTTCCCTTTTTCTATCGACCATTTTTTTCTTTGTACCATTTCCCTTTTCTTAACGGTAGCTAGTGCAAACGGCTTCTTAGATACAAGTGCACCTATATACATACATATCGTCGATGTTTTTTGCAAAACCGCCCATCTACCAGTTGCAAATCCGCCTAAATCGTCGTTGTGGCAAAAACGAGATTTGGTAACCCTGAACTCCAGGCATCGAGATTTATGCATACAAATCATTAAATCGTTATTAAAAAAACATATTTGTAAAATAATAGCAAGAGAGTAATAGCGCTACGTCACAGCTGATTTCCAAACGTTCCTTCCGCGAAAGACATGGAGGGACGGTTAAAAAAATTAGTGGATATTTAAAACCTCATAACAACAGCGACTCAGGTGTTGAAATTTTGATATGTGTACATACATATGTAATAATATTAATTTTTACACATTAGTATAAACCACACAGAATGCATTGATAGTCTGGATGTAGAAGTGATTGGCCAGGTGTCATGGTACTTTCACCAAACTAAGTATCAGTCATCGTTATACTACGTTCAAATTGACAAGTTAATCATGTTTAATGGGCTTGAACCAGTTAAATGAACAAAACGCGTTTAAAAACAAGTTAAATAGCATGCAATTGTTGTTGGAAAATTTAACCAGTTAAATCATTTCACTCGTTTGAAAACCAGTTCAGCGCAGAGTTGTATCAGAAAGCTTTTTGCTTCAGCCAATCAAAAAGAGCCAAAAGCTTCCATTTGACTCGCCAAAGTTTAAAGTTTTTGTTTTCTCAAAAGTATGAAAAATTAAAAACTATCAAAAACATCAAAAAAGAAGTCAGGGCGCTAATTAATTATAATTATTCCCCATAATAATAATAATAATTATTTCCCATAAGGTCTCATCATACGCAAAGATAAATAGTGCATACGAACTAAACATTTTGAAGATCCGAAGTAAACCGTATGCGTTCACATCATGAAGCAGACATTCGCACAAACCAAACTGAAACACAAAAACTTGATTTTGTATACTTTTAATTTTTATTTGAAATCGAACAACCATCATTAACTCCAAATGTTCATTGTCGACCATGGTGTAATAATAACAAGGTGTTGTCAGTAACTTAACCTCACTTTTTCGGCAGGTCTATTCCGGTCACGCATTTTAAAGTAGTAGAAAAAGTACTAATTATTTAGTACTTTTAATCCGTTCGTGCATACTATTTCAAATTAAATGTAGAAAAATGTTTAATTACAGGCTTATACTTAAGCCTGAATATATGTTTGTATCGTCAGTTCCACACAGGTTGGACATATATTGTAAATAAGGCAATTTCCTATAAAACTGTAAATGATTTTTTAAATAGATTAATAATAATAAT
>NW_016175603.1:9739-9897 GCF_001687245.7 Rhagoletis zephyria
AAAAAATCAATGATCGTAATGCGTCTTCTGAACGGCTTGATACATTAGCTGTCAAATTCAAAACACACAACATGTTGTCTCAAATGATCATAAAAAAGTACGATCACCCAACACGCAACTGTTCAGTTGATCAGAAGTGCAAAACAACGCGTTCAGAA
>NW_016175605.1:0-7407 GCF_001687245.7 Rhagoletis zephyria
AAAGTTAAAAAAATTGTGTTATAAAAAAAATACAAAAAACGATGGATTCAGTGGTAGCCCTGATTACCTACGTTGTCTGCGAGCAACTAATTAGCAACTAAACATGCGGTTTTCAGAACTCTGGTATCTTATCGGGAACCGAAGATACATCAATGGCCTGCTAGCTTAAGACTTACCCTAGCAGAGCGCACGTATGTTTTACACGTAAAGAACTACTGAATCGGGAATAGTGTAGCTAATTAGCAACTAAATATGGCGTTTGCAGAACTTTGATATCGTATCGAGAACCGAAGATATAGCAATGGTCTGCTATCGACAGTCATCCCATTCGATGTTTTCGATAGTTAGATAATTTTAAAAAGCATTGACGAAGCTATTTATATAAACTTCGAAATCGAGCAACATCGATTACAATGTATCTGCGTACATTGGTTAAGTGGCTTATCGTAACTACAAAATGTAGGCATTTCACTGTCAAAGCGATGTCGCGCCAATAAAAGTCCCTTTAACCGAAACCGCAACCTATTGCATGATAAATAAATCTATTTAGAATGCGTTTGAAATAAATAGATTTACCGAATTCTCAGTTTATAAATAAAATAAATTTTATCTTTTCATCATTTTATTTTCCAGGAATAGCCGTGCTGCTAAAGACGATACCTTTTATAACTCTAGGACTAACTTAATTAACGATCGAGATGTATACATCGAGGATATTGTTGAAGATCCAGAAAGTATGGACACAGACAAAGGACATTTTCAACGGAGCAAAGTGAATCACAAAGTACAGCATCATCGGCGCAGTGACAATGAAGCGAAACATGCAGACGACGATTCAATGTATCGACATGAGATGGATCGCGGCAGTGATATCGATTACCACACCGCTCGGAGCAGTTTAAGAAATAAACGGGAGTTTTTCATAAGAGATGGTAATATTGAAATATTGCAGCTCATGACTAGAGATAAAACTCGCGACGCTGCTACGGCAGTAGATGACGATAATATTTACGTCAATTTACCTGTAAAATCAGCAAATCACTCACAACCCCATTTGCTAAATGCAGATAACAGCGGAAAAGAAATTCTAATGCGCCGATTCATTGAGGAGCAACCTGATGGGAAACAAATCATACGCGAGCATTATCAAATCGTGCCCGGTGCCACATATATACAATCAATGCCCAATGAAATTCAACAACACACAACTTTGAAGGGGGACTCCTTTGCTCTCGGTAAATCAGGTGCAAATAGTATAGTTTATTCACAAACAGAACCCGAAGTCAAAGTAATACATACACAGCCTGTTCATGGAACAATGGCATTACAAACTAATGGTCTTTCGGGTCAAATGCAACCATCAACATCGAATCAGTCATTAACACATGACCTTGAGAATTCTTTGAAACATCAAAATGAGCTACTACGTAAAATTTTATTGGATAAAGATAAAATAAAAAACCGATATACGCAACAGGAAGTAGTATTAGAGACTCAGAGTCTTCCGGGGCAATATGTAGCAATTTCAACTCAAACAGAATGTGAGGTGGGTACGCAGACTGACGCAAATGCTGAATTTCTCCAAACAACGTCCGTCAATACGCAGGGAATATCTGTGCGACGCAAAGCTCGAAGTGAAAATGATGATTCATTGTCAGAAAATGAACATGAGTACTTGCGTTTCGCTCCCCCAAATAGTACCGAAACTATTTATTGGTTAAAACGAAAGAAGCAAAAAAACCACAGTAAGTATCGAAGAGACAAACATCCTCATAAACGTGTTGTTATGTTAGAAGAGGTTAAAAGAAAAATACGTACTCCCATTAAAGAAGATGACGAGTATAAAAAACGAACCCCACCCAAGAAACCGCTTCGAAAACATATTGAAAAGAATACCAGTTTTCTAAGACGTAAAAAAACTTCGAAAATAGAACATGAAGATGGTGCCATATGGCAAACTCAATCCGAAGCGGACCACGAAGTGTTAATAGAAATATCAGATTCCTTAGGTGAAAAATCAGGAAGCTCAGACCATTTTGGAGCAATAAGAGTTGGCGAAATAGAGTGTTACTCTCAAAATGGCGTTGGAACTTCATATGCTAATAATGTGTCTAGCGATGATATTGACGATGAAACCAATAATTCAAATGAATCTGATGCGGATGAAATTATAATAAAAAGAAACGTATTTACCTCTAACCATTTTATGCCGAAAAATGATAGTACAGAAACTAATCCAAAAAAAAGTTACAAAATATGCCTAAACAAAGAAATAGATGCCCGAGAAAAAGTTAATGCAAATCTTTCAAGATCTGCTTCAGATGAAAGAGAAAGAATCCTGGGAGCTAGGCTTCCAATAACTATAAACTCGCCTTCACAGCGACTGAATCGCTGTCAAAGCTCTTCTGGTCCTCCATACAGCCGCTCTGATATTGAAAAACACAAATCTTCCTCTTTAAACGTCATAAGTAACAGGCACAAAAAAATACCAAGACCAAACCAATCAGCCAATGGTCGTGTGTACCAAAGTGCAAACGATTTAAATTATCAAGACAATCATTTCCATGAGAGTACTGAAAAAGGCGTGCCAAAATACATGGAATGGTATTATAGCAAGCGAAAAATTGCAGGTAATAGAGGTGCAACAGAACCTTTGAAGGCCGCAGCAAGAAAAAGAAACAATGTATCAGAAAAACGTGTACTAAAAACACACTTGCGCTCAAAAGCCGAAGTGTCTAATTATGAAGAAGGAAAATTCAAACCAGAACCTGCACCTAGAAAATCCCCTTCGAAGAATACTAGGCTTCTCAAAGAAGATATTGCAATGAATAAGCAACATAAACCCAAAATTGAGACTGATACTAGCCATCCANCAGAACCTGCACCTAGAAAATCCCCTTCGAAGAATACTAGGCTTCTCAAAGAAGATATTGCAATGAATAAGCAACATAAACCCAAAATTGAGACTGATACTAGCCATCCATTATTGCAACATTCAGAACATAGATTTGAACGCGAAAATGCACCTGGGGTACCGTTACCACCGTCAAAACTGCCTCATTACATGTATCCGGAAACTCCACCTTTTACTGCGTTTAAGGAGACACCAGAAAACAATATGAAAACAAAGTTCAAGACATCGCCCATAAGAGAAAATGAAGTGAAAGTGGGCTTGAAAGTGAGACCAAATGTGGAAAATTCAAGTTCTGCGCATGTTAATACTAATAGTCAGAAGCAACTTAATGCGTCTACCCTAGAGGATGATCATGACTCTGGTATAGCCATGAATTCTTTACTGAATAGTATGGGTCGTCGGAACCCAATTGCGGATAAGAAAAGTGTTTTTTCTATTGCATATGATGATGTTAGTCGAGTGAGGAAAATTACATCGGGAGGAGAATCGCCACAATACTCATAGAATCAGAGGTGCCTTATTTTCTCGAAATAAAAAACAAGTACATACATACTTGCAAAGTACTAAAATAGAAATAATGTAATTACCATATGTGATACTTTTTAAGGTTCCATTTTATATTTGTAAACTAATATACATATGTAATGTACGTTATGTTATAATTTATATACAATTTGTTATTGAACTTGACCTCTGTGTATATACATACATACTTATTAACATACATTATAACGAAGGAACATGTTTTAGAGTTTGCAATTTAATTTAATCTTTAAGGCTTGTTTTCGCCATACCGAATTCAATGACATTTGTCGTCAAATAATTGAAAATATATTGGCGCATATTAATAGTCAAAATAAAGTCGACTCTGAAGTTATTAGCAGAGTTTTGACATTTTTTTTTAATAGAATATCTGTCAAAAAGCTGAAACTAACTTTAGGTTTATTTCGACTATCTATTGTCAAATGGGACCAAAAAAGGGTCCGTCGATTGACTAAGATCGGAGTTGGTCTTCAGTGTGTAAATTCGTTGCTAAACAGGCTATCTATCTGGTTTGGGCCCATAATATCATCGGTTAAAATATGCATAAAGGAGACAAGTTATGTCAAAATATGTCGTCAAATTTTGTCGTCAAAATATGGCATAGCGAAAACCAGCCTTTAATTATTCAGGTGCAATGTTGAGCAACAGTTATGAATGAGTACTTTTTTAAATAAGGCAATACAATTTAGTAAGTTAACGCTTAATAGCTGCATATATAAATACATACATTTATCATTTACATATGAGTAAAAATTTGTGAAGTGGGCCACCATTTTTGCGAAGGTCGAGCATTTTTGTGCAATCATAAGTTTATGCTTGACAACGATAAAAGAAAAATACAATTGCACAATATTTCGAAACTAGAATTATTCTGGAAGTTATAGCTATTAAACTTTTTTCGAAATTGTTCAGATTTTATTTGTTCTCTCGCGATTGGTAATATCGATTCTGCTCAGTTTTTAAACAGTTAAGAATGATGATGTTTTCTTCCCATTTTTATTTTTTATTTGGTCATAATTTTTTTTATAAAAGTTATAAAATTTTTTTTAAATATTACTGGCATCTCAATGGCTTTAAAATAGCGTTTTGGGCTAATATTGTTGTACGTTTTATTAACATTTTCAGAAAAAAAAATTGCGGAATGCATCGAGACGAAAGGTATTCACGCTTTTCTCTTGACGCCCAATATATTTTGTTTGGTATTACCAATTGGGCGAAAAGAAATAAAATCCAAACAATTTCGAAAAAAGTTAACAGTTATAACTTCTAAAATAATTCGAATTTCTAAATTTCGTTTTTCGTTGTGAGACATAAACAGATAATTGCACAAAAAAATGGTGGCCCACTTCACAAATTTTTACTCATATATATAAGAAATTCACCTATAATATGTTCATATGTATATTAAAGATACAATATATTAATAAAAAGCTAAATATGTATGTAGTCATAAAATATAAAAATGTATTTATATACTAATATTCGACGATCTCCGAGAAAACGGCGTATATCATAAGATCGAAAAGGTTAACAAACGGTATTTCTCGACCATATCGATACCCCTTTTGGGAGCAAGGGGTTATAGTGGGGCATCTCAGTACGCAGTTACAGTTGTTCCACTCTGCTCAATTCCTACTATTGCGTGCCCGTTCGCGTACTCTGTACAACGTGAGCAATCCATGATGATGAGGTAACCAACCCATACACTATGGTCTGGCAGCTACCATTTGCTGGCCAAAATTCATTTTTTATGGTATCGATAAAACATTTTTTTGTCCCTTTTCTAAACTAATTCTCCATAGTAAAAAATTGCATACTTATTATTTTCTTAAAGAGTTTTTCCGTTGAGATATCTACAAAAAGTTGACATATTTTTTTCCTTCGTAGTCAGTATTCGAATTTGAGTAAGTCTTCGNGAGATATCTACAAAAAGTTGACATATTTTTTTCCTTCGTAGTCAGTATTCTTGTAGTTCGAATTTGAGTAAGCCTTCTAGTGAGAAAGATACTTCAAAATGGAAATGATAACGAAGGTAATATTTGCGTGATTAACAAAAAAGAAAAGTAGCATATAGCTTGCTAAATAAAATAAAACTCATTTTCAAAAGTACAGCTATAAAAAATTGGTTTCATTTGGTGGTCTGCAAGCTTTGTGGCAATAAAAATGTTCAATTTGGAGTTTGTGGGCTGAGAATCATGTTGCACTTTTTGAATAATGGCTTTTTCTTGGAAACTTCTATGTATGTGTATTGTGCCGTGCTTTGCGATATTTGAAAAAAGCAGTCAACAAAGATGCAAAATAAAATTATAGTTTTAAAAACTAAAACCTCGCTATTATAATTTCCATTCGTCTTCAGCATTGGTCGTGATTACGTTGTTGTTTTAGTTTTTTTTTAGTTTCTGCTTGAGGCCTTTAATTATATTATTTTCGTTGCTCTGTTTTTTGTATCCGTTGGCTTTGATTTCCTTTTCAATTAATTTTTTGCACATGTGTCTAGTTTGTTCCTGTTCCTCTTTCGGCAGCATAGATATGGCTATTTCCACATCTACAATTGTCTGCTCGATCTCCTTTTTCTTATTATAATTCTGGATATAATGTTTGCGTCCTCTTTCTAAAAGTCGCGCTTATTCTTTGCTGATGGGAACTTCTGTACGATTTACGAACCTGCAATGGAATTCAAGTTTCTCTCTCTGTTGTTTATTCACTCCTTTTTGATTCGTTTGTAACTTTTCGAGCTTTCCTTTCAATTTGTTGTACTTCTTCTCCCTAACTTACGTTATGGGCGTTTTTATTTGATCTAAAAGCTCCATTAAGCAGTCGATTGGTATGAGCTCCGCTAACTATAAATGAATTGATAGCAACTCTGCGTTTGTGTGCCCCTTTTTGGCGTAAAGACCCTTTAATTCGTATGTTAAGTGTATTCTCTCTGCCTTCCTAAGACGTCGTTCATATGTGGTCAAAAGTATGTTGGTTCTGAGATAATAAGCCTGACTAGCCTTATTTGTGTGTTGATGTTGGTTGATTTTTCCGACAGGGCGGTAAGATGATTTATTTTGAAACGAATTTCCATAAAGAAAGCTACAAAAATAATAAAGGCGAACCAAATACATACTTTGCCATTGCCGGCCGAAACCGGTTTGTCTGCGAACCACGCTTGACAAGGGATGACGGAAATTCGTTCCAAAATAAATCATATTACCAAAATTAAGAAGGAGCCGCGAAAATGTTAGTCTGTTCCAATGCCCGTCAAATTTAGTCAGAAGTCGTTCTGTGCATTTGTTAATGTTTATCTACTTGACTAAATCCTGTAAATCTGAAGGGAACTGGAACATACTAATGTATTTTTAACGGACAGGTTTAAGTTTTGCCCAAAGCCAAAGCAGCAACTAATATTCTCTTTCTCGCACTCTTCATATTGTATACAAAACAATTGTGCCTTAATAAATTCTACCCTAGCTATTGTGAGCGAGCATTATTTATTTTATTTATGCAAATTTTGGGCACTTATCTTAAAATATGCAAAATTATGCATTTATTTTAAAATACACATACACACATACTTTACTCCCTATTTAAAAAAAAATGTTCAACAAAGAATATAATAATAATAGATTGGCGCTTATACATATGTTAGTGTTTGGGCGAGCTTCTCCTCCAATTTGTGCCGTGCGCCTTGATGTTTGTTGCTGTTAAAAAAAAAAAAAACCTTTTTATAAGCTTTTATTTAACTTGGTCATCCCGTGCAAATCGTGGAAATTTCCAATCGATTTTACACTAACTTCCCGACAAGTTAGAGACTTGAAATTTTCAGCATAGTTCCAATCACGATTACAATGCAATTTAAAATATAAATGAATTCCCTATATGGTCCAGGGGTCTTGATTCAAAGTCGGTCAAAAATTAGTAAAATTTATGGCTAACAGAGCGTAATTTGCCAAAGAACGTAAAAC
>NW_016175605.1:7418-9896 GCF_001687245.7 Rhagoletis zephyria
TGGCAAATTCTAGATATCAACCTAGTCTAGATATGAACCTCGTTGTAGGCATCATATCAAGCAGATACAACTAGAAGGCTCGAGAAGTTTCCCCGCCAGAAGAACTTTAATATTGCGCCTAAATATATGCCATGCTACAGCGGAAGTGGACGACACGCCATTTCTTTAAATGAAATTAACTGCTGCTATATGTATGTATGTACATATGTATGTTTATACAAAACGTAAGCAAACAACATTTTGCTTGCATAGTCTTCTGTTCTCTTTCATTGCAAGTTGAATTATTTTAATATCTATTGCAAAATTTTGTACATAAAATAAAATAAAACTATTTAATATACAACGCTTTTATAAATGGACTAAAAATTAGAAAATAAAGTAATGTAAAAAAAATATTTTTTTAAAAATAAGCTTTTATTTAACATGTTTAATCAAAGGAATAAAATAAAGTAGTGAAACAAAAGATTTTTTAGCAAGAAAATTTTGTCAAAACTGCACTAAAATGAATAAAATAAAATAAGTTAAGGTCTCGTTAAAGTTACTAAAAGCCATTTAGTGAAAGGAGTTATTCAAACTCTAATGAAAATTACTAACAATTTGTACTACTTTACTTCGTTTTTAAAAAAGCTTGTCGGCGAATTCAGCGTACATGCATAATTGGTTAGGTATGTATGTATATATATGTATGCAGATATTTAAATGCCGGTTTGATATTCGCGCGACAAGCTTTTTTAAAAACGAAGTAAATTAGTACAAATTGTTAGTAATTTTCATTAGAGTTTGAATAACTCCTTTCACTAAATGGCTTTTAGTAACTTTAACGAGACCTTAACTTATTTTATTTTATTCATTTTAGTGCAGTTTTGACAAAATTTTCTTGCTAAAAAATCTTTTGTTTCACTACTTTATTTTATTCCTTTGATTAAACATGTTAAATAAAAGCTTATTTTTAAAAAAATATTTTTTTTTACATTACTTTATTTCTATATTTTTTGCGATGTTGCTTTGACCAGGGCTTGGACCCAGGCGTTGCGGAGTGGAAGCGCGCACTGCTTACCGCTACACCACAGCGGCCGCATATGCTTTTGCATATTTTGGGGTACCCGGTAATAACCTATTTTTAAGGAAAAATATAAATGTTTATAAAAAAATTACACAATTTGGCTCTTTTTGTTTACCACAAGAACGTCTGTGTCCGATGTTCATCACTGCTTTAATGACAGGTGCTAAATATTCGAAGTTGACGTTGTTCAACATACTGAAAATATTTTGGAGGTGCTTAAGAACGACCGCAGGAATGCAGAAGCAGCCACTACGGAGTTAAATAAGAAATCTCGTATGATAGCAGAAATTTCTCTACCACGTTTGGTAGGTAAACAAAAAAACAGATTTAACTCCCATCGGCCAATGAAAATAAGTACTGGCGACGATCTATAATAATACCGTATCTGGACTCACTAACGTTCTCTTTACACTTTACTACACTTTTTCAATAAAAATAATCCAGCTTCAGCAGTGAAGAAATACAAAAGAACGCGAAACATTTTGAGCAAATCTATGATCTTGATGGTGAAGTTGTAGATTTATTTAAAGATGCAAATGAATTTCTACCAGCAACAAATAAGTATACATACATATTTCCCTGGCGAAGCGAATTAATAACACAATACTATTTTATCCTTCTGATTAAATTTTTTTTTTTTTTCAGACGGATGCCAAATTATCTTTTAATGAATATATGAGTAGTCCACTTGCAAACAGCGTTATGTGATTTTATAAAAGTAAACCATAAATTAAAAAAAACGTCTACGACAACAAGTAACATCCGAACTGTATCTTTTTTTATTACCTGAAATTTTGGATAAATAAGAGCCTAATACCATTAGAAAATAAAATTGCAGTATGGTAGATTTGCAAATTTTATATTTAAAAATTTAATATTGCAAGTTTGAAACAGTAACTTTTACATAGCTAGCGATTTTTAGCTTTTCGCGTTCCCTCCTCTAGGAAGATTGGTTTGCTTCTTTTTTGCGACCTCTTCCACTAGGCACCGAAACTACCACGTTTTCTTCCAGTTTTCTAAGTTCATAAGAAGAGGAGACATTTGAAAGTGTAGAAATAAGCATTATAGCGACTTTTGCAAGAGTAGTTAACATTTCATGCTATTTTTTCAGAATATAGAAACAATTTTCACTCTGCTGTTAGTGGACATGAAACCCACCAAAAACTAAAAATCCAAAAAAAAAAATACATAGCGCACTTTGCAAGTGGACTACTCAATTGTTGAATATGCTATCTTATTTGTCCCTTCTTTTTAAACAATTAAGGAACGGCTGAATGGTTTAACGATGTTAGCGGTACATAATGACGTGCCGATTACAACACAAGAAGTAATTGAAAAAATGTGTAATAAGTAATAAGATTTTGTGGACTTGTACATAAATAAATGCAAATAGATACGCGTAAATATATAAATAT
>NW_016175606.1:0-9894 GCF_001687245.7 Rhagoletis zephyria
GTGTGTAGAAATTCAAACAAAATTTTTCAGTTTGATATCAGAAGCCGTGAAGCAAAATCAGCTCAGCTAGTAACACCACCTTATATAAATTCGCCTTGCTTTTAACCAATGCTGGAATCTATGAACATTATTTTTTTTATTGCGCTGTCATTACAACTAATACTGCAACGTTTCTCGGTGATAATATTTCAGGCGACGGAAAATGCCCTTTCAGAAGGGGCTGAGGATGCCGGAGTTGCTAAAATTCGACAGCTCAGGTTTATGGGTTCTATACATGAAATAAACTAACACGTATTCGAGTAATTTTTTTCTTTCTTTTTTTTTCTTCGCAGATATTCCCATCGTTATATCTCGGGTTCTACTCATCGTAGAGATGGTCATGAATCATGACTCATGATTGTCCTAAAGATAAATTAGCTATGTATATATAGGTGAAATTTTTGAAGCGGATTTACATAGTGAAGAAAAATAAATTAGGGATTTAAGTCATACCATCGTAATCCCTGATTAATTCTCTATAAAAACCAAATTTTTCAACTTTGGTTCTAAAATTTCCACGCCCATTTCTAGAAGATTTTTTGATTAAGGACTCATTCTGGTAAATTAGTGTATTGAAATAAATAATAAGAAAGAATAGGTTGCAAAATTTTACTATTGGTTTACATATTGAATAATATATATTTCAAAAATTACAAAGTATTTAGATTGTGGAAGATACCTTTTTAAATTCATGGCTTATATGAATGTGTCATGATACAAAAAAGAAGGTAGTTCCATTTAATAACATTCGTTGTTGTTGTTAACCGAGAAGTAACATTTTTTTCTAAAGCAGAAGATTTCCTCAGTCCACTCAAAAATATGGAATATGATGGACTTGAAAATTTTGCCGGCTACAGAATTTCGAAAATGGGGTTGACGAAACTAGATTTCACAACGCATGAAGAAAGTTACCAAACTTATACTTATGTTAATTGATTATCGGAGGGCGGTCTGTGAAAGCCGACTTCAAGTTTTTTGCATACATTAGACATTTTATATTCAAAATCTGTTGAAGTTAATGGTGATACGCTAACCAAAAAGCCTAATATTTTCAAAATCCGATGAGAAGTTTAAAAGTAAATTTGGACCAAAATATTATAAACAGGTTTTATTTGGATAGAACTAGATTTTTAAATCGCAAAGATTGCATTCAAAATAAGAAAATGAAAAAATAACATAATGCTCTCCTTATTTTTAACACCCTTTTATTAGCTTCTCCTGTATGTTTGTATGTATGTATGTTTGTAACCGACTCCTTTGGACTTGATTTTGACCCACTTTAAACAGACAGATTTAATTCAAATTTTGTACACTTATCAAGAATCAGCGACTATATAATAATTTCATAAATTTATCTCATTATCCTGATTAGGATCGCCAGGATTAAATTATTTCCTCACCCAGCCTCTGTGTGAGAGCAAGTGAGACAACTACGCTGTCTGCGCATGCGTACCGTCTACCTACTTTCCGACTCGAGTACTCGAGCATTTAGAAAAAATTTTGTTTTTAACAATAAATCGAACTAAAAAATTAAAAATAAATATAGTTTAAAAAAAACTAAAAAACACGCTTTTAAAGCATATCAAACTAAAAAGTAAAAAATCATTCTTAATATAAGTTGAAAAAATAATGAACAAAAAATACTAGTATTATGTGAAAAAGTGTGGGTTGCTCGATAGACGAAAAATATGGCAAAGAGCGCCCCACGCTTTTTCACAATAATACTAGTATTTTTTTGGTTCATTATTATTTTCAACTTATACTAAGAATGATTTTTTACTTTTTAGTTTTATATGCTTTAAAAGCGTGTTTTTTAGTTTTTTTAAACTATATTTATTATTATAAAATAAAAAGAACAATTTCAATAAAGACAACATGTTATATATTTATTATTATTTATTTATTTACTTTATATATATATAGTTTATATGATTAGTCCACTTGCAAAGTGCGCTATGTAAAATTTTTTCGATTTTTAGTTTTTGGAGGATTACGTACCAGTATTTATAGTAGTTTCATGTCCACTAACAACACAGTGCAAAATCTTTTTATATTCTGAAAAAAATAGCAGCAAATGTTAACCCTTCTTTCAAAAGTCGCTATCATACTTGTATTTAAACTTTCAAAAGTATACATCTTCTGATGAACTTAGAAAACTGCCTTCATGTTTTGTTATGTTACAATTTTATAAGGCGCTTATTTATTCTAATTTTCAGGTAATAATAAAAAAGATTCAATTCAAGATTCTATTATAAAATCACATAACGCTGTTTACAAATGGACTACTCATATATTTTTAACAAAAAAATTACCAAGCACTCTTAGTAATTTTTGATTTGAAATATTATTAACTTGGTATAAATGTGGGAAAGAAAATAAATACTCCAAATTATTGTTTTAATATTATCAATAGGAAAAACAAAAATATGCACAAAAACTTACTTAATTATATGATCATTAAAATGACTCCAAAATATTAAAAATATGCTTGATATATGCTCCAAAAATGTATATAACGAAAACTTTTTCGATTAACGCATAAAAGCTTTTTTACATACATACAAAATGTATTTATTATGTTTAATACACCTTGCATACATATATGTATTGAAAATGAACACTCTACGTCACGAGACTTTGTTGGATAGAATTTAAAAGATGACAATTCACCAGGTGAAAATATTGCAACATTTTATTGAAGTGTTGCTTCACACAAAATATTTGTGTACTGATGTTGAGCAGTTACAATAGATGCAGAATAAAACTCCCTTCTCAATTCTTAACACACCTGAGGTTGGATTCTGTAACTGTGAGAAAATGTAGTGTACACCGGGTGCCAAACTCACAAAAAAGAACTCACCGAATAAAATTCAGTGAGTTTTTCGAAAGAGTGTACACAATTTTGACAGTTAAAACTCATTCTCACACTTGCTGGATCGCAAAATGAAGAGTGCACATAATTGTCAGTGTGTACTTGAAAACTCACCGTTACAGAATCCAGCCCCTGGAAACTGTTAAGCAGCTTTCGCTAAAAACGAAAAATGTGTATTGAATTTTTCAATCACGAAAACCGGTTTAGCGCGAAACTTCACTATTGGGAAAACAACAGTCGAAATATTTTTACGAGTATATTAAAATTGTTTACTAAAAAATAACGGGACTTTGCGTTGTTTGTCAGCTTTTTCTTTTTGTCAATTAAACAAACCTCCTCAGAAACCCTGGTTATCTCCGCAAAGGTATTGCCAGAAGAAATTATGCGAAAATTAATTGACTTATTACCAAGGCAAGGCGGGTGAGAATACTCGCAATTTATGAAACTTCAAAAAAAATATTATTCGTCAAAAGTTGTTTATTGAAACTACCTTCTTTTTTGCGTCATGGAATGCCGATTCTGTGCACTTGATAAATTGAAAATTTTTATAATTAGTAAATTTTNGGAATGCCGATTCTGTGCACTTGATAAATTGAAAATTTTTATAATTAGTATCAAGAATCAATTATTAATTATCAAGAATCAAAAATCAAAAGCTCTTTTCTTGATAAATTATCAAGATTGAAAAAGCTATTGACAAGCGTTTACAAATTGAAATTTCACGTGAAAATTGTAAATTTGATATGTACATATATTAAAAAATGTGTTTCTATCATTAAAATACTGCATGTGCGGCATTTGAACCGGCAACACACAGTGGTTCGGATCGCAAAGCTAGCTGGACGAAACTATTTAAACAAATACCCGTTGATGGATCTTTATACCACTTCTTACCTAGGGGATTTTTGGGTCGCTGATCACGAATCTGAAGTCACTTATCAAAAATTCAAAATGGCGGATCCAATATGGCGGACGAAAATAAAATAAAATCGGTAGATTTCTATGAAACTGGGTATCTGGGGGTTTTCTGGGTTGCTGATTACGAATCTAAAGTCATTTACTTAATTTACTTTATTTACTTCGGAACGAGCATTTTTATCAGATATTTCTTTCAATTTAATAATCACATAATCACGAACACCTTGTTGTCTTTTAGAAGTTTCAGCAACACTTCTCCAAATGTCAAACAACTCACTTCTTAAGATTTTATTCACCATGACTAAAATTTACGATCACAGCAAGAAAATCAAATAAATTTCAGAAAAATTTGTATAACAGCGCTTAAAGATTTGTATGCCTGTTGTACAATTTTTTAACTTCAGAAAGCAGAAAATTCGCGAGTTACTATTTTTTTTTAACTCTTACATAACGAAAGTTTTTATAACTCCAAGTATTTTTCTGTTTTAACACACAACCCCTACCCCCTCTTCCCGCGGAATAAGTGTAATTTTTTGTTTATAAGGCCAATTTGCAATTATGCAAATATCTGTGAGTGAAATTAGCAATCTTTTAAGTTAAATTTCAGCTTTTAAAATAGAGTTCTCAAATAGGCGGCGTTGACTTACCTTTTTTTGTTTGTTTTCATATGTTAATGCTTTAATAAATGCAATTTCTATTTCAATGTATTGTCAGGAATGTATTCCAAGTACCATTAAGTATTTTAAAAACAAAAATATTTTGACTTTCGTCCAGCTAGATCTGCTATACGAACCACTGTGCGACACACGGAATTATACCTAGTCATCTTACAGTTCCATAAGTAACGTAACTCTTCTTCTTACCGTTTTTTCTGGCAGGCTGCAAGTGTGTGTTTGGTAGGATGTGGGTATGTTTTTGGTTAGTGTATTGGTGTTTTTGGTTCAGTGGGTTAGTGTATTTTGAATAAATTGTAATATAAATGGATGAAATTGTAATAGAAACAATTGTAAAAGAGAACACCAAATGCCAAAAAGCAGATGATCTCAGCTGTAGGCATTTTTTTTAAATCAGCTGTTAGTGCTTTTACTTTGGAAACTGTACGATGATTATCGTCGACATCTCTACCCAAGGCGAATTTATACAAGGTGGTGTTGTAAAATCAGCTGATTTCTTCACCTTACATGTATTTTGTTTTTGCTTTTACTGATTTGACAGCACATCCATCAAAAGCAAAAACAAAATACATGTAAACTTTGGAGCGAATTGAGATTTGACATAACACCCTCCATACAAAATACATGTGGTTATCGTTGTTGTAATCTAAATTCGCCAGTAATACCACCTTGTATAAATTCGCCTTGTCTCTACCTACTCGGCTACGACAGTCAAAAGCTTTTTTGTTTTTAAATTCATATTTTTCATATGTGACAATGAAATCAGTTCCACGCATATGGAAATCAGTTGCCCCCATGTGGAAATCGTAGAACTTTTTATTTTATAAATATTGGCACAGGATGCGATGGGAGCTTTTACTTGATAAAAGTCTTGATAAAATTTCCTTACAAATAATTTATCAAGAACACACAGAATTGGGAGGTTAGTGTTTTTAAATTGCTAGAATCTATCGCGTATGTAGTATCTATTGCGTCCCCTAAGCACCTTGGCCATATAGCGTTGTAATGGATTATCAGCATAAACCACAAATTTGTAGCAAGTTTGACACATGTTAGATAAGAGTCAAAACTGAGTACAAGTTAAAGAAAAAATTTAATGAAAAAAGTGGAGTTGTCGGATGTCGAGAACAGATTGATATTAGTTATTATTATTGTTCTTTTTAAAGAATTCTTGTTTAAAACACACTTATATTCTTATGTCTAATTTTGAGTAACGAAAAGAAAATTTCCTTAGAAAAAACTCTTACTAAGCAACGGAAAGAAACAAAAGTAGAAAATAAAAGTTACGAGCAACGAAGAAAAAATTTTATTAAGAATAACTCTTATCATGCCACGTAAAAAGAATAAAGTCGTAAATAAAAATTATGGGCAACGGAACAAATTTTGTCTTAGGAATAACTCTTACCCGGCAACGTAAAAACAAAAACGTCGAAAATAAAAGTTATGAGCCACGGAAAAAATTGTGTCTTGAGAATAACACTCACTGAGCGACGTAAAAGCAAAAAAGTCGAAAATAGAAGTTATGAGCGACGGAAAAAATATTATAATGTGAATAACACGTATAGTGGAGCAAAACTTTTTTTGAGTTAAAAATAACTATTATGTAAAGTAACAAAATCTTATTTATATTTTATGTTATATTTTTTTTATATTCCTTATAACAGTGGTATTGAACTGCCTGAATAAGAGCCCGGAAAGATCACGGCAAAGAATTTTTGTGGCATGAAAGGTAGCTAAATAACTGCTAAAGTAAGCAGACATCAGAATATATGTATAATAATAATACAGAATATATGGAAATCATATGCTTAGCGGTCCTATACAAACCTCAAAGAGTGATCCAAACGGTATATTCAAAGTCTATCTACTCGGGATAACATGATTTGCTGAAAAATTTATATGTAGTTGAATCTATCTGTCACAAGAAACAGTTTCCAATAAATAATAAATACGGACTTGGTACCTAGGCTAAACAAGTAAATCGCTTAACCACAGCTCAATCTATGGCACGAAAAATTTGTAGAAAGAATAGAAAAACGATATTTTCAGTGTTAAAAGAAAATTGCAATATAGTAGAAGCAGACGGCTACCATAAATATTGGAGGCTCATTCTAATTCCATGGCAAACCCAAAAAAATATAAAAAAAACCGGAAAATTTACTATTGCGCATTGAAGTAGAGCATGCAGCTTCATTGTACCAAGGCACAATTGTCTTGTTTCCTCGAGAATGTTTTTTGTCAGTGTTGTAAAAACATGGAGTTCCCTACCGATATGTTCAAAATCCATTAAGAATACTAGGCGCTTTAAATCAGAGGTATTTCAATACCTTAAGATCTAAATATTATTAACTCTTGCCTTTTAATTATTTCAAACTGTACTTTAATCTAATGTAGTTGAATCTATTGAAAGAACTTTTACTTTTATCTAATTTAGTTTAATCTATTAAAAGAATTTGTGCGAAAAAATTTAGTCTAAGTTAGCGAAAATATTGTATTTTATTGAAAAAAATATGATGTGCCTAAAAGACAATAGTCTTATGTACAGCCAGCAACATGAATGAATAAGCAAACAAACAAACAAACTAACCTACCTTTGGCGAAAGGAGTCTGTTTAAGCCGCCGCTTATAACGTTATTCAGCGGCCGTGCACGCATCCGAAGCGACTCCGAAAATTATTACCGAACGCGCACGGCCGCCTACCATCCTCGCGGCAAATTAATAGCCAGTTCAGCTACTCAAGTCGGACCGCGCGTACGCGCCCTTCCACAATAGTTTGTGAGATTCAAATTAGTGTTAACATAAACTCTATGTATAACAGTGATGGAAAATGGGTGTGCATTGTACCATTTTCGGCACTTTCAGAAGCTGCCGGCACCTTAAGCACAATCGATTGATTTTCGGCACTATTTTTGCCTAACTCAATGTAGCTAACAAAAAATATTTTTTTTTACATTTGGTCGTATGTGCTCAAACTGATAAATGATATAAACATAGAAACACAAGCAGAAGAAGCTGGCTTCCGCGTTCTGCATATACGCTTAACATTTTTGGTTAAACAAATTTGTCGCCATTTCATTTCTAAAGCAAATATTAAATATCATTTAATATACACTTTAGACTTAAATAATCCCATACCTATTTTGAATATTCTTTGTGGAACAGAAGCCGAAATATATCTTACTAAAGAAAATTCTGCAGAAAATGAAATTAAAAATGCTTGGCAATTCAATGTTAAATCCTGCCAAGAATTAAAAAAAATTACCTTGATACTGAAATTTTAAAAGCCGTTACGGCTTTCGCGCCAAAGGCAGTAAGCTCTGACGATACGAATAATATGTATTACAAATAATGATCTCAGTGAAAATGAACTAACTAGTTGACTAAATTATAATTTACCCTGAATTCCAAAATTTAAATATACAAAGAATCAGGCCTTCTCATTTCTAGACCACAGCATATGGAACTGTCCAATATTCACAACAACGCCTGAAAGCTAGTTACAAGTAAGTTTGCGCAAGCTAGACATTGTAATCTGCAAATACTTTATGAATAAACGGGACTAATGATTTGTGTTTTTACAATTCGTAGTTCAGGGTAAATGACTGAGTGATGATTTTGGTTCATTTTTGAAAACTACATATCGTCGTTTAAAGTACAAAACCGCGTATCGTCATTCTGCAAAACCGCGTAACTTATACATTCGTCCTGAAATATACTAGCCAGAAATGCGATTGCTTTATAAAAAATAGAACCATTTTGAAATATGAGTGTTTTTACGCTCTAGAAAATAATTTCTACAACTTCACATACGCGGTTTTGCATTTTGTTGATACGCGGCTTTGCACTTTAAACGACGATATACTTTCGGGTAAGCAGTTTTATAGTCCATAAAATTCGCGTTGATTTTTGAGAACTTTTTTCGTTGAAGGTGTGCTCTTTTACCTCCATACTCAAATTTTTTGTACATCCAATATGTATTAAGAAAATCCAAAAAAAAAAAAATATTACAAATCAACGCGAGTTCTTAGCCGCACGTGCGCTTTGTAAATCCAAAATTGAGTGGACTATAAAACTGCATACCCGAAAGTTTCTAAAATTTCTAACAAAGTTTTAATTTTGAATGAAAATTTTTTGTAGAAAGTTTAAAACTTTAATTTTTATGGTTTTGTTTTTGTGTTCTTTTGTTGTTGCACTAAATAAAGGTTTTCCGTGAGATTTCTGTTTTCCTTATATGCAATAAGTACTGTAAATATATTTATTAAAGGAAATGGTACCTATCGACGACTTTAAATTTATTGGCACATTGGCCTGCATTTAGGCACATTTTTCCATAAAAATTCGGAACAATTTTAAATTTTGATTTTCCATCACTGGTGTATAAATACATAAACATATACCTATGTATGTACGAATGAACTCGAAGTTGTCAATATAAAACTTTTTGTAAATTTTAAAATTGAAACTTGCGTGTTTCCTTTTAGCGGAAAGCAAGTGTGCGTACAAAAGAGGTGAGTGCGAAGTGGACCAACCGTAAGAATATTCATGGTCCTTAGCAGCCAACCCTGGCCTAGCTCCAAAAAATAAAAAATAATAATAAATAAAAATTTAAATTAAAAATTAATAAAAAACTCGAAAAAAAACGTACGTCCGCAAAAAACTTATATAAAAAATATTAACTAAAAACAAAAGACAAGTATTTCGAAGTGTTCAAAAAACAAAAGTGCATGCATACGTACAGTGCTACATACAGTCAGTCAATAAAGTTTAAGTACAGTGATTTTTTTACAATACTGGCAACTATTTTTCAAATATTATATTTTTCTATAATTCCTTATAAAAATATGGTTAATTCTACAATAAAGATCCCACAAATCATAGTTTCAAACCTTGTGCAAAATTAAAGAAAATTCTGCAAAATTTCATTCAAATATTGCACTTTTTATTTACGCTCTCTAGAAAAAAGTTTAGTATGCAGTTTTTTAGCCCATTCAAACTTGCACTTTGTTATACTAAAATTGAATGGGCTAAAAACTGCATATTCAACTTTTTTCTAGAGAGCGTAAATAAAAAGTGCAATATTTGAATGAAATTTTGCAGAATTTTCTTTAATTTTGCACAAAGTTTGGAACTTTGACTTTTGAAGTTTTTGTTGAGGAATTAACCATATTTTTATACAAAATTAGCGAAAAATAAAATATATTCAACAATTTTTATGAGCTCCGTATTAAATGCAAACTTATTGTGGAAAAGCAACAATAATTTGAAAAAATGGTAGAAGTGATAGCTATTTCGGAAATCACCACATTTCCTCATCAGACTTTGAAATAGTGGAAAATAAGCACCAAGAATTAACAAGACAAACTTAGCAAAGTGCGTAGGTAACTGGCTGAG